>NW_006768901.1:82030-92305 GCF_000204055.1 Melampsora larici-populina 98AG31
GTAATAATCTTCTCTTTCCACGTCTTGCTTTTCTACTTCTGCCCTTACATTTACCACTGTTCAAACATTTACCACCATAAAAATTATCAAATTCCTCTTCATTTGAAATAAAATTAAATTGGGAAAAATAAGAAATTGAATAAGAGTCAAAAGAATTGTCTTTAAGATTCTGATTTTGAATATAAGACAAGTCAGAAAAATGATTAAAAGTGCAATGAAAATTATTATGATGCAAATAATTAGATGAACCAGGGGTGTTTTGCTGCACCTTGACAATTTCCCCATGTAAAGATTCACCTACAAATCTTTTAAATGCCTTTGACCTTCATCAGCATCTTCTCTAACTAATTTCCAAACTTTCTTTCCACCATTTGTGTATCTATGTCTTCTTGAAGATTGATTTCCTCTTGCGTCTTCATGTTCATGAACTTGAGGAGGCCAGTCCTTTCCCGGAATACTCCTTTGAAATTCACTAGCTTTACCATCACAAGTTGAAAACCTTGCAACCATTCCTCTATCATCAACCATTGAAATTCTTTCACCATACTTCTCTGAAAACTGACAATTTGCTTCAAAATCAACTAAGAATGGACGTCCTAAAATAACTGGTGCATCACCGGTAGTTAAAAAGAAATGAACTTTTCCTTGAACATGATTACCAAGTAAAAGTGGAACATTTTCAACAATACCAACTAATTCAGCTTCATTGTTAACAATACCACGTAATGACATTTTGATTTTAACATGAGATTCCAAACCCATACTATACGCAAAATCTACATTCATGACATTAATTTGAGAACCTGAATCAATAAGACATCTTGTAGTAATTTCATGATCTCCAAGTTCAACATTGAGAAAACCCAAAGGACATGAATACAACCAATCTTTCTGTCTACCCCGAATTGATTTTAATTTACCAAAATCCAAGTTTTCCAAATCCATATGATCCATATTACCAATGTCTTCCTCCTTAATAATTTCATTACTACGCCTAATACTACCACTCGAACTTAAATTAACCTTCTTACTGAAACCATTTCCAACATTACCACCTTTAACTTTCAAGCCTTCAACCAAATCTGGTACCAAATTAATTAATTCCTCCATTTTAAGTTGAGGAGCCTTCATTTCTTTACACTTATCAATTAAACCTTCCAAAGCGCCATTCTTCTTACTTGAAACAATACCAGGTGACTTTGATCTTGGTTCTTCTTTCTTGACATTCTTTAAAGGTGAAATATAAGTAGGTCTTCTTGAAGTTCTTCCATCTTCAATTGAAATGTCCCTCAAAACCTTATGTCTTTGATCTGGAGTATTTGGATAACTTCCAGGTAAAATTTCTAAGTCTGAATCAGTACTTAAATCTTCAATTCTAGTACCTCTCTTTAAAATTTTCTTGGGAGTAATTTGAGGTGTACTTGAAGCAGGTAAATCTCTTGAATTTTCCACAACTCCATCCCAACCAGGTGTTGAAAACCTTTCTGAATTCTCACGTCTAAATTCTTCAGCTTGTTCATCAGTAATAATAATTTCTTCTTTTCTTCCTTCATCATTTCTTGAAGTTGATTGATTATCTTGATCCAAATTAGCAAAATGTGGTGAAGGCCTCTTCTTGATTAAAGGATCCACTTTCCTCCTCGCCGCATCTGACTCAAAAATAACTCTTCTTTGACTTGAAATTGAAGGAATGTTCCATTGACTCAAAGTTCCACAGCTTGATTTAACCGCTTCCTTTCCTTTATCTTCATCCTTCTCAACTTTGACTTTGTTTTCAGTAACCTTTGTTGAATTTTCTATTACTAATTTTCTATAAGGTTTCTGATCCCAAGGAATTCTGTCTCCATTAGGAAGAAAGAAAGATTTACCATCAAACTTCACCAAATTATCATCCACATCCTGCTTGACATATCTGCAATCATGAATTGAATGACCTTCTCTATCACAATACCAACACATATAAACAGACCTATTACCACCTTCATTTCTTTTAAATTCATCATTTTCATTCCTGTTTCCATAATTATTTCTTGAATAATTGTTTTCTCTATTACCACCATAATTACCACGACTAGAATTGCCATTACCACTGGTACCATAAGTCCTTCCACCTGTAGCACCACCTTTCTTCAAGTTTTCATTCTCTTTCTCAACCATTTCCAATTTCTTCTTCAATTGATCTAATAAATTACTTGTACCGCCTGAACCACCTGAAATACCCAATGAAGTCTGTCTTTGAGTTCTAAAACTTTCCATAACTGAAGCAACATTTTCCTTCTTAAATGAAGACCTTTCTTCTTCATTCTTTGTTAAATCTCCAAAAGCCATATGCATCCGCATTACTCTACTAACATAATTTTCCAACATACTTAAAGGAACCATTCTATAATGATGACCAACCTTCTTCAATTGACCTTCACTATCCATTAAGATCTTGATTTGATGTTGAATATGAGAGGAAAAAGCCTTGAAGTAATATCTTGCCATTGATCTTGAATCACTAGAATCAATCTGACCTGAAGTCTTCAAATAAATTAACATGGTCTTGAATTTATTTTCAAACTTGACGTAAGCATCATTTGTTGAAATACCTCCAGCTTTAGCCAAATCATCACATAATTTATACAAGTCCTCATCCGTGTACAAAGGTTGAGTACCTGCACCCCATAATTCATTCATTTCATTCTTCAATAACCTCCATCTTTGAGTCCTGTAACCTGCCATAGCTTCAATAATAGTCTTCTTTTCATCATCTTTAATAAAAAACTTGACTTGAAGACACTTGTCTCTATCACTTGCATTGTCAATCAAAGCTGCATCTTCAAAATCTCTTAAAAATCTTTCCATATCACCACCTGATTTAAATGATAAGCTTTTATCAACTGGTTGAATCTTGACTGGTTTCTTCTGATCTTCATCTTCACTCCTGATTTCTTCATAAACAACTCTTCTTGTCTTCTTTGATTTCAACTTCTTCTTAATTTCATTTTCAATAATTTCATCCTTCATATTTCTTGATTTGAATTCTTCATCAATTTGATCTTCTTCATCACTTTTCAATTCATTTCCAACACCTTTACCCAATAAATCATCTTGAACTTGCTGAGCGTCACCATCATCTTCTGAATTGTCACTGTGATAAACACCTTCACTTCTTAATTCTCTTCTATGAACTTTCTCATCTCTTGAAGCCTTCATCTTGTCTTGCTTTAATTTCTGTAGAACTTGAATGACTTCTTTCTCAGTTAAACCATCCATCAAACTTTCAATGTCGTCTTCAGCAACCTGATAATTTTCTGCTAATTCTTTTCCTTTTCCTTTATTCAAAACATCAAAACCACTTGAGCTAGCCTTGATGGCTTCCTCCTTCCATTCATTATCAAATAAGTTGGCCATTTGAATAAAATAAAATGAATCAATGAATTAAACAGTTAATGAATGATTGATTCACAAAATTCTTGATGATAACTTGAATAAATTAACAACTTGAACTTGATTATAATTCTTGAAGTGAATTGAAAAAAAAAACTTGAATTGAATAATTTGAAACTTGAAATAAAAATCAATTACAACTTGAAGTAAATAATTGAAACTTGATGTAAAATAAAAAAATTCTTGAAGTCAAAAAGCAAATAATTCTTGCAATAAAATGAGTCTTGAAGATAATTCTTGAAGTAATTAACCAAAATAAATTTATGAACTTGAAGTAAATGATAAAAATTCTTGAAATGAATCAAACTCTGAATAAATCTTGAAGTAAAATAAATCGAAATAAAAAAACTTGAAGTCAAATAAATCTTGATATGAATAAGATTCTTGTTCTTAAAGCAAAATAAACCACTTGAAGTAAATAAAATTCTTGATCTTGAATAATAAATCTTCAAATCAAAGAGTAAATAAATCTTGAATTCAATAATAAACCTTGAAGTAAGTAATTGAAACTTGATTTAAATAATTCTTGATGTCAAACTGAATCTTGAAATGAATTAGACTCTGAATGAAAAGTTACTCTTGAAGTCAAAAATAATTAATCTTGAAGTGAATAATTAAGCCTGAAATCAAATAAATCGAACTTGATGTGAATAATTGAATTTGAGTACCCAAATCAATTCTAGAATACTTATATCCAAGTATTTCTATCAAATGAAACCTATGAATGAAGTTAATGAATGAGTGAATCAATAACCACAAAATTCTTGATGATAAAGTGAGCAATAATCAACTAAGAATAACAATTAATAACTTGAATTTGAAATCTTGAATCTTGAAGACCAATAAATCAAAATCTGAGAAGACCAATATCCAAGTACTACCACAAAATTAATATCGTACAAATAAGCTTGAAATAACCAAAAGAACCCCTAGATGACTCAGTTGGAAGAGCAAACACCAAAAAGGGAAGAGGTAAGATCAAGAGTTGAGGGACCAGATGTAGAACTCTTTCAGTACACAGCTGAAAGCAGAGCCAAGAAGGGGAGGAATGAAGACACAAACAACAACACACACAATCAAAAGAGGAATAAGTCTTGAGATGGTGAATTGAAAGACTTCAAACAAGAAAGAAATGCCCTTCTTAAACAGGGACTTTGATTACTGATGAATTAAATTTAAGACCTACAAGTCTTTGGATTAATAAGAACCAGGCTAAAAGAGGACAATAAATTCAAAAATAGCACAATCTAGGCGCACTCAGGCACCTTCCAAATGAGCAAATGAGCTTACAACTCAACAAGAAATTATTAAAAGTGAATAAAGGGTCTAATATTATAAAATCCCAGCTCTCATTAGTTGTTTACCCAGATAATAATAATAAAAAGATACAAAAGCTTTATTCTAAATTCTAATAATAATTTTTGCTAACTAAAAGGCCACAAAAAGGTGGGAAAAAGACACTTGACTATATCAAAATTGAAACACACACAAAAAAAGAAGATAAGACAAAAACACCCCTCAAACTCGAAATTCACCTTCATACAACTTTTTCACAGCATAACTCTCAATGAACCCCCAAAATAAAGTTGATAGACAGATTAAGCACACACAAATTGACAATATACAAACTTTCAAGCTCACAAGCAGCACTATAACTTAGCTGTCTACCACAAAAACCCAAATTTCCGCCATTTTCCCTTCAAAGCTGAAAAAAGATAAGAAAAAGGGACCATATAAAAATTCTGAAGAGACAGAAAAAAATGCCTGCTTCCGCTCTACACCTTTGCTCAGCCAAGCTAAACTCTAACTCTATTGGTTGTACCCTTAAAATGAAATTCGATTTTATGTGAAAATACTCGAAATTGGATTTACCCAGTTTACCACCTGATATTACCACTAAAGTTGATAAGGATGATGCTTAAAATTAAAGTTATTGGGAAATATGCGAAAATAGAATCTACCCCAACTAACATCTACCCTTAAATGGTGCTGTGGTACCCTTGAATTCAAAGTTCCCTGCCAAAACTATGCATTTCTCAGCCTTCAAAAGTCATTTTCGAGTTTCGTAATGTCGGAAATTCTCCTGTGTCAAATGTAATTGTAATTTTCAATGTTGTATTGCAAAACTTTGTTGTTGTATCATCTTCTATGGTGCCCATTTAACTTTGAACCCTAAAGCTTATCTCAGTTTACCACCACCCTACTTTTCCTCCAAGTCCTCAATTTTCGAAATTCAGCCTTGTTCAAACCCATAATGGAAAACCCATAAAATCCTGCATACCTTAATAAAACCATGCACAACCCATAATTTTTGAGATTTCCACTTAACACCTATGTACTCTACATATCCCATACACCCCTAACTAACCCATACCTCCTAAACCCATAAAATAAAAAAATAAAATAAAATTCAAGATTAAAAGTTAAAAATTAAAAATTAAAAATTAAAAATATAAAATTTGTAATAATAAAAAATAATAATAATTTTAAAAATTAAAAATTAAAATAGAATCATAAAAAAGAATAGAAAATAATAAAACAAGGTAAAAAATTAATTTAAATTTGTAAATGATAAAAAATAAAAAAAAAAAAATTAATTCATAAAAAAATAAATTAAATTATAATAATAAAAATCAAAAATACATTCAAACTGTAGTTTTGATTACCACACCGGGGGAGATGAAGCCGCTGGAGTGGCAAGGTAGTCACGAGCTAAGACAGATAGTACAGGATATTTGCCATGATGAGACTGTGAGGCAAGGATCATCAGTAAGGGGATGATCATAAATGACAATGAAAAAAAGACAGATGACTAGGACTTACCCTCCCCCAATACAGAGCATGTTGAGGATTGTTGACGTTAGGTGATTTCATTGGATCAATTCCTTGAATGTATCGAGCCAACTCATTGAGGTTAACTTGAGTTGAAACTTTGTTATAAAAATCGAGGTAAGTAGGATCAAACATCTTGAGAGGCAAATCACCGTGGACTGAAGATGTGTTGACTGGTTCAAAGTCAATTGAGTCTGCTTGGCGGTCAGGAGAGCCCTCTCCAAACGCACAAGAGAAAAATCGCAGACGTACCCCAGGGTGAAAAACAGCGGCAAGGACCAAGGTATTGCAATCAAGTGCTTTGTCAAGATACAGCTTGATCTTCTCGAGCATGATGTCGACCATCGGGTAAAGAGGGTCGTTCAAGTGCATTGTCTTCAATTGATCCTCCTTGGACGACTTAAGCTGTACATACTTTACCAGAACCATGCAACCTGTAGGCGTATTGCCTTCCATCTCACGAGTTAAAAACTTGAAAGGCTATGAGGTAGATGTCAAGAGTCAGTATGAGGTCATAGAAATAGAGCTTGAATATTTGATTCTGAAACACTTACGGTGAGGATATCTAACATATCCCTCAGGGCTTGCCAATCTGCAACTGAAAACACGACTTCTTCAAAGTATCCATGCCGCTTGCCATCCTTTCTTAGCCGGCGCTTCTTGGAATGGACCTCTCGTAATTCCTCCCTCATAACTCCATCAATCAACTGAAGAATGAATTTAATTAGTTAGCACATCAATTCACAAGAAGAGCGTAATGAAGGATGACTTACATCCTTAGCTTCCCACATACGCTCCCATTGCTCAGCTCAAATACCCCAATGGATCCCATGGCCAGATAGAAGGGCCTTCAAGGGATGCAACTTTTCTTTTTTGCGTTCAAGATTTTCACGTTCGCGTCGTTGATTGAAATCGGCACGGTGGGCGCTTGATCAAGTGAGCTTTTTGTTGACTGTGTCCATCTGGTAATAGAACAACATAACAAAGAAAGAAAATCGGAGATATACAAATAAACCAGTGAGAATGAAGAATACTCACATCTTTACTTAACTTTTTCATATAAGTGTCACCCAACAAGTAGGCCCTCTTGCAGTTTTGATAGACGGTAGGTTCATCTTCTTGTTCCTTATCTTCTTCCTCCAAATCTGAATCTGATACAACACTTGATTTATTGCTAAAGGCTTCTTCATCGGCTTGGCTATCAATTTCATTGTCTTCAGAATCCAGCTCAGCATTTTCAGTGCCTTCTTCCAACCCATTGTCCTCTTCAATCACTTCTAACACTCCGACTGGAGGAAATCAACCAAGTGCAGCATGTCGAATTCGCAGCGGCTTCATGCCAAGCGTGTCGAGCCCAGCTTTTACAATCAAACCCATCTTATGACAAAAGCATTGTACTGACTGAGACTTTGATTTCCATTCAAATTCGAACCCGGTTTTCAGACCCTCGTCCTGGAGCTGCCGTTGTCACCGGCAAGCATGTGAAATTCAAAAGCGTGTCAGCAAATGGAATGGATCAAATATGAGAAAAAGAATGATAAATTAAAGCAAAAAGATTTCAAACTCATCTTTTTATATAAATTGTTCTTTTTCAAGACAGTCACCAAGGGCTCTGCAAGTAGATGACCCTTATGATGCCATGCAACTAGTTTGGAAGTTGAGTGTTGCACTAAACAAGTCCAGTCGCTCTGGATGTAGGACACAGAGGCACTGATAAATCCATGGAGATTCCCCTTCACGGTCCGAACGTCCTGGATTAGACAGAACTTGCTGTCTAGCTCCTGCAAACAAGTAAAAAAAAGAGAAAGAAGTATGTTAGCATCAATCAACATGTACGAGAGTAGTTTGAGAATTTGAAATATAAAATATATGCATTCCTTGAGCTCTTTCTTGATGACTAGATATCTGAGTGAGAGATATAGCCTTTTACCCTCCTCTGCTGACCACTTTCGACCAAATACTCGGGCATCCGGACAGAGCCAATACATGATTGACTTGAGCAATGGATCTTCGATCCTTTTGAATGGTAAAGCCTGGGCCACTTGCCACACGGCCAGGCACTGGTTCAACGTATTGTTTGAAAACTTAGGCGCTTGAGTTATGAAAGCTGCTAGAGAGTTTTGATGATTTTGCTGAAGACGTTGACGTAATTTGGTTTTGGTGGGTGGTAGCTTGGCCCCAGCGGCAATTGCCCGATTACGACAAGTACACCCAGCGCCAGACTTCCCGCTCTGTTTGGATCCATCGCGATGGCCTTTGAGATTTGAACAACGAGAGCTGCCACTAACCCGAACCACCTTTGTGCACCACATGCATCTGTAAGATAGTCCGGGTTGGTTGCATGGCTATATAAAGGTTTTTTTAATCTACATCAGTCATTGAAATTAAAACAAAGATAATGAAGATAGAACGGGAATGAAAATATCAAGGACTTACGTTGTTTGGTCCATGGGTGGGGGGTCTTTCATAGTAATCAAACTTGTCATGGTACTTGTCATTGACCACCTGGTTTCTTTTGCATTTTCGGAGTTGAGTGTTATCTTTATCTGAATCTTGGGCAAAATCGACCTCAGGAGGACCCGAAGCTATCTATAGTAAGATTTTATCAATTAGATTTTGCAACATAAAACTAATGGAGAATTGAAACGACGGAAAAATAATCTAGAAGTGAAACAACAAACTTCACTTCCTGCAATCGCATCATTGCTTTGGCCAGTTCTAATTGGGTTGTTGATCTCCGCGTCCAATACCAAAAGGGAGCGAGATCGGTGGCTACTTGCAGCCTGACATACATTGAAATGAACAAACATTAAGTATGATGATATTTGAAAGATGGAGATGTTGAAGGTGGATTAAGAAGGAGGTGGGGTAAGAAAGACTTACTGAAGTCGATCTCGAAGGACGTGAAACTATGACTGATCTTCGCCAAGCAGGGTCATGACGAAGTTCATTGAAAGAATGGCCTTGGTGGGTACCTGTGGCCTGAATTCCATCGGAAGACAAAAAGAAAAAGTAAGATGAATGTTATCAATGATATGTAGGATGATATCATTGAGAAAGATGAAGATCAAAAGTAAGGAGTGAGAATGACTCACTGTAGTAGAGCTTGAAGGGCGTGAAACTGTGATCGATCGTCCTCGAGCTGGTTCACGAGGTGGTTCGTTGCCTGGGAGAGACGCAGATCGCTCACGTCGTCAATGAACGTGTGCGTCTCTGACATCTCGGACTCCATCAAACAGAAGACCATGGCGAGAGTCGGCAGATGGAGTTATCATGCCAGGTGCACGCCTGGCTGGTGTAATTTGTCGAGATGATCGTTGAGGTGCTGGAGCTCCTTGGTCAGTCTCGTACCCACCTGATAGGAAAGATGTAATCATGGGTTGCTTAGTCGAGTTACACATGTTTATTGATATTATAATAGATTATAATAGAAATTGAAAGGTACGGATTCGGAAGGGATGTAGTGATTTCAAGGGAATAGATTGATGGAAAGTAATGTGAGATAAGACAAAAATCAGTCAACAGAAATTTTTATTTAGTCGATGGGGATGGAAAAATCGAACAGAGACTTACCTTTGTACATGGATAAGACAATTGATACAAAAGAGACTCGGTCCACGTATTTGTATTGACAATTGAGATCGAGTAGAACTTCCAAAAAAGATCAGTGCCAAATGGCCACATGTTGAAGATTGAGATACGACTCCTGTTCCAAATGCCTGAATAGAATATTTGGATCGAATGGGAGGCTTGATGAGGATTTGGTGATGGAATGGGGGTAATGACTATAGAAATCCAAAGTAGCGATGGCATGGAGGTGGCTGATACAGATAGGGTAAAGGGTGGGGGAAATGATCCTGGTCCCAGAATGTCAGCGCCAGGCGTAACGCCCCGATTCTGGAAGCCCCGGGTAGAGGGGCGGCAGCACCGCGCCGTAGCGCCACGCCACGCCGCGCGCTACTGGCTGCGCGGCGAGCCATACTTGATACAATAAATTGACTCCATTGTGGC
>NW_006768901.1:92405-96858 GCF_000204055.1 Melampsora larici-populina 98AG31
GGAAGTAAGCTGACTCTTGAGGCTATTTACTTCCTCTAAAGTTTTGCCATTGTACCAAATGATTGACCTTCTCCGCTCAGGAATTTTCTAGATAGATGCTGATTGAGCCTGAGGGGTTCATGCCTGAGAGTGTCCTTCACTCCTTCACTTCAGACATAAATGCGTGCACTCAAGACTGAACAATCCAAGCCCCTCAAAGTCACGCGGACGTGTTCCGTGCTGTTCCGTGCCCGCCAACAATGCGGCCAAGCAAATGCCAAAAGATTGACGAGTCGGATTCTCTATTGTTTCGATCACTGAGAATGGATGAGGCTGGATGTTACAAACAATCCAAAAAGGAGGGGACTTTATTTGGTTGTGTATATCTTTGTTTCTTTAGCTTGAGTTCGCAGGCATAAATGAGATCATGTATGTCATGAGTCATATGATGTAACCTCACCAGATCTTTATGTTAAAGAGTCAAGACCGCGTCGAAAAAAGGACAGGACTTTTACGTGGGACGACAAGATGATGCACAAACCTTCCGCAGTTGCGCTGATCCTCTCCACGCCTCAGTAAGATCCCAGAAAACAGATGCGATCACCCCCAAGGAATCATGTATGTATAGGAAAAAGTTCATGATCATGCCTGAAAACATCGAAGATCAGTACGGCAAAAGGATGACCTATCTGACACAGAGAGAAGATTGATACTCAACTTTGCAGTCCACCGACTCCAGCTTCCCGAGTGCTGCAGGATCATTCTCAGCAAAATACTCCAATAAGTGAGTCGTCCACATCTTTGTGTCTAATGATTCGCCTTTGAATGCTCGTGCATATAACTGATTTGTGAGTATTAGTAGCAGCTGCATTAGGTGAATTGCAAATCTCTTGAGCTTTCTCCAAAACATCCTTCAAGAAGGTATTTTGAGTAGCAAAAAATAAATTCAAATGTTCCTCCGGTACTGAATCTTTATTCTTTTCTAGGAATCCTTCACCTTGATATGTAACATCTAAAGCATAACGAGCAATTGTAAGAGCTGATGTACCAAATTTAGGTATCTTGAAATCTTGGGCATGTTCAGGCTTTGAAAGTTGAGTGTAAAGTTTTTGTACAAATGAATTATCTGAACCTGATGGTAATCTTGACTCTTCATCTAACAATGACAAGATTCCTAATGACACCGCGGGAACTAAATAGTTCAAACCCGGATTGGACCGAATTTTGGTGTCCGGGTTTGAAATTTCCTCAAATCATGAAATTTGTTCACAACTTGTTTGCAATAGGTTTGCCGGTTTCCCTTGAGCGGTACTCTGTTGGCCCCGCGTGTGTAAGTACAGCTTCATCATACAACAACAACCCCGATTCCAACCATTCAACCATCTTCCCTTTGTCATGTATCCTCAGTCTTGAATCTTATTCTTGATCCTCTGTACAATTGGTGAATCCTTGGTGACTGATGCTGAAGGGTGTTGTTGTTGTAAGATGTACTGTACATATACAGGCTGAGCAGAGTACCGCTTGAGGGAATTTGGCAAACATATTGCAAACGAGTCGTGAACAAATTTCACAATTCGAGGAAATTTTGAACCTGGACACTGAAACTCGGTTCAATCCAGGTTTGAACTATTTAATTCCCCCGGTGTGAGAATATGGGACTCAGCAAGCTTTACACAGTCTAGGCATCACATTTAATGTATCAAAGGATGATGTGGACAAAGTTAAGAATTGTCTGCACTGTGGTCGGGGAAAACTTCACAAACAAACTTTTCGTTCCCGTTCAAATCATAGATCTACTATTCCTTTTGGTTTAATTCATTCCGATGTTGCTTTTCTTCCTCTCAAGTCCAAATTAGGCTATCCTTATTTTGTTTCGTTTATAGATGATTTTTCAAAATTCACTGTTTGTTACGCAATGAAGACTAAAGATCAACTTCACCTTTATTTCAAAAAGTTTGTTAACTATGTTCAAAACAAGTTTGGTTTTGCGGTGTTGAGTTTAAGAACAGATAATGGGTCTGAGTATGTGAATTGTCACATGACGGATTTTTGCCTTGATGAGGGTATAACTCATATTCAGGGCGCTCCCTATACGCCTGAATCAAATGGCCTGGCAGAGTGTTGGAATTGTACCCCTTCCAAAAGGCTTCGCACTTTGTTCTCTTCATCACAGGTTCCTCTATATTTCTGGCCTGAATGTCTCCAACATATTGTTTTTTGTTTCAACAATCTGCCCACCAAAACAAACACTGGCCTAGGCTCTCCACTTTCTTCTCTTCAACAACCAACCGATGATGTAGGTTTGTTTGCTCCATTTGGTTGTTCAGTTCAATATCTATTACCGCCACCTCTACGTTCAAAACTATGCCTGTGTGCCAAGAGGCAGTTTTCCTATAAACTGTACCAGAAGGAAAACACATTGTAGCTTACAATCATGCTCGTCATTTAATTGTGAAAACAATGTCTTTCAAGTTCTTTCCGACTAACTTTCCTTTCTGTAAGACTCCTAGTCAACAACCAAATGATTTACTAAACCTACCTTGGCCGGATCTATCTTCCATTTTGGAACCAGTCCAACCTCGTCGAATCACATCTGTTGCTAATCCGATTTCATCTCCGGTTCTTTCACCTCAAAAATCACCTCAAGATGAGAACTTACCTCAAGATAATTCACATCAAGATTCTCAAGATAACTCACCTCAAGATAATTCACCTCAAGACTTACCTCAAGATGATTCACCTCAAATTATTTCTAATTTACCTCAACTTCAAGACTTACCTCAAGATGATTTGCCTCAAGCTATTTCACCTCAAGATATTCAATCTGAGATCTTACCTCAGAATTCACCTCCAGTTGTTTCGCGTCGTATTGTTTCAAATGATGGACCTACTCAAGATGACACACATAAACGACTTCTTTCCAGTCCAACTTTACCACCTCCTACTCGTAAACGGTGTGCTCCTGTAATTCCACAACCATGTCTGCGCTGAACGACAAGAGTCAGTGTTCCGCCTAAACGATACACTCCGTCATCTTTCCTTACCAAACATTCAGCACTTCTTATTGATGTTACAGCCCCAGAGCCTAAATCATACCAAAAGGCTATTGATACAGAAGAAGCGGCTGACTGGAAAAAGGCAGCTTCGACCGAAATTGAGACTCTTATGCGATTGGGCACATGGAAGTTTGTCCCACGTCCAAAAAATGTAAAGGTTCTACGTTCAATGTGGGTTTTCAAACAAAAATTGTTACCTTCTGGAGCGGTGGGAAAGTACAAAGGTCGTTTGGTAGTTTTGGGATATGGTCAAGTCCCAGGTGTCGATTTTGGCAATGTTTTTTCTCTGGCTTCTCGTCAAGAGTCTAATCGTGTCTTACTCACAGTGGCTGGTGTAAAGCGTTGGAAGGCGAAAAGTGTAGACATTGCTGCAGCTTTCTTGCACGGAAACCGCCTAACCGAACAAGTGTTCATGGAACAACTCAAAGGATTTAGAGATGAAAACTTTCCTGATCATATATGTGAATTGATTCTTCCTTTGTATGGCCTTCATCAAGCTGCGAGAAATTGGAACAACAAATTTACCAGCTCTCTGAAGAAGTTCGGTTTGCAAAAATCCAAACACGATCCAACTTTATTTTATAAGTTATTGGATAATGTTCTTCAGGGTCTCATTACTATTCATATTGATGACATAGCTATGACTGGTGAGGATGATTTCCTTGATGATCTTTCTGCTTCACTCAAGAATGAATTTCCGATCTCGGCAGAAACACCACTTGAGCATCATCTATCTGTGTCTATTGAACACTCTCCTGACCTTTCACATTTCACTCTTCAACAAACATCTTATATAATCAAAATCACAAAAAAATTCTTTGATTCTGAACCTACACATGTTGCTACTCCCTATATCGCCGGTTTTGGTTCTCTGGTTCCCGCTTCAGACATATCAACTTCAAATCCTCAATACAATTCAATAATTGGTGCGCTTCTGTGGCTAGCACAATGCACAAGGCCAGATATCTCTTTCGGCATAAATAGACTTTCTCAGTTTCTAAAACAAAACGACAAATTGCATTGGAAGTCTGCTCTCAGGGTTCTAGCTTATTTATATCACACAAGATCATTAGGCCTTACTTTGGGTGGAAATGACAACATTCTCTACGGCTTCACTGATTCCAATTGGGCTGAAAACCTCTACGACTGATCTTCTACTTCTGTTTACCTGTTCAGACTGGCAGATGGTTTGATTTTGTGGAAGTCTAGGAAGCAGCGTACCACGGCTTTGTCCAGCACAGAAGCAGAGGGCATGGCTTTAATTGATGCGGGACGAGAAGCAATGTGGTTAAGACAATTACTTCAAGAAATCACATTTATTGACTCTTCACCAACAGTTATTCATTACAATAATACTGGATCAGCAGCTCTTGCAAATAATCCTGTAACCAAGCACATGAATTTGAGGTACCATTTCA
>NW_006768901.1:100112-102425 GCF_000204055.1 Melampsora larici-populina 98AG31
CAAGAACAAGAATGTTTCCCTCAAGCATGTCAACACAACAAACCAATTAGCCGACTTCTTGACTAAGGCGCTTCCTAGACCTACTTTTTGAAATGATCAGGAATCAGTTGGGGTTTCAGCATATTGCTGCAAAGCAAAAGTAAGTCCTCACCTTTGTATGGCACCGGGGTCTTGCTACCAATTTTTGTCAAAACAACTCCACGGCCATTATATGAGCACAAGTTTTTGCTTGCTATGTTTCTATTTCTTAGGCATTTTGACGTATTTGTGGATTTTCTTTTTCTTTCTTTCTTTTTCTTTTGTTTCATGACTTTTTGCAGCAAGGGGGGGGTGTTGGATTTTTCATTTTGTTTTTCTTGTTTGCTATCAAAAGTCATATGCACTGTGATACCCTGATTCCCTTTGTTCTCTCTTTTCTATTGTCTTTTGCCTCACGCTTTTCAAGCGTGCTTTTCCTTTCACTTGTGCGCTTTTAAAATTTGCCCTCATTTTCTTTTTTCTGACGAACCCTCCGGATTCGTCCATCAATGTTGTCGAACCGGATCCATGTAAGATTGGATCTGGCCATCCTCTATTTTACCTCGATGTCTCTGACATCATCATATTGTATCTTTCTCACATTTACTTATTTGTACTTTGCAGAGATGGATGCCTATATAAGACATCCATCCCTCGCTTGTGGAATAGATCCTCAAGCAGCTTCTCAACTACATTCACCAAACTGAATCCCCAGTTGACAATAACAAATAATTATTTGTTAGTAATCCTCTTCCTTTCCTCTAACAAAACTTCCCAAACCACAATCGAAGAAACCCTTTTAGTAATTTGTGAATTTCTCTTACCCTATAGTGCTTACCAACCCTACACTCTCGAGCTCGAACCAAACAGCCAACTAAGCACTCGTCCTCCACAAATTATAAAAAAATCCCCAAGTCGTGAGTCAGCCTCGAATTTCCCAGCTAGTTATTCGATCCTTCCTCAGCGACCTTTTCCTTCTATTAGTTAGACCAAAGGAACCAACAACCTCAAAACTAACAACCCAACAAGCAAAATCAGCGAACGCGCGACACCTTTTAAGGTACTCGGAGTCCATAGAAGAAAATCTTTATAAAACCCCACGTACGTATTTTAGGAGAATCTGATCAAGTCTCAGTATCTAAATATTAACTAGAAATCCCTTTTTCAACAAACAGAAAGAAACAAAATCAAAAAAGCAAAAGAATGGACGAGCAAACCGATTTCATCCATGTCCCGGCTGAGAAGAGATCATAAACCTTGAGAAGGCGTATGACCTCTTCTGGTGGTGGGGAATGTCAGCCCTGAGTACTAAACCAGAGTACCAATGGGCGACGTATTATAATAAAAACCTTAAAAAATAGCAATTACAACTCAAGGCTCAGTTTCAAGAGTCAAGTTACATATGATTTAGCATATGTAACATGTGCAGAACTTAAATCAAAGGGTGTGAACATACATAACTTTGATGCAAACCAAAGCTACATATATTTCACAGCCGTAACACATATGTAACAAGTGAAATATACTTATAATACAATAGTAACTGTCTTACTGTAATTAACCTAACCATAGAACCACAATTTGTGCGCACTTGTAGTCCAAAGATTTCCAAGGTTCAGACTATATAAACCCTGGAAATCCAACCAAATTGAGAAGAAGAACATTGTCACATTATTATTCAACAACTACACAACTTTGCTTTTATTCATCTTCCTAGAACCTTTAAACTTTGCTTTTCAATAACCAAACTTTAAAGGCCTGATTCTACGAACCTGGAAACTCAAACCTTGTGTCTTGTTGCTTACTCTGTGTGCTCATTCAACTTTGTTTCTGATTAGACTCCATAATCAGTATTTCTGGTAATATCCATTTGGTGGAATTACTTGTAAGGAAGTAGTCCTTGAGTATTGCTCATATCAGATTTGGGATTCATCTGATATAAGAAACTCTAAATCTACGGGAAATCTCTATTAGTCAGAGTGTAAAGTTCCCGGTGTTATAATAGACCTTAACACCACTTTCTTTGACCTTTCTTAGAATAGAAGAGGATCAAATTAGGATTGAGAACTGTGCGTCAGTTGCTCTTCTTTTTAATTATTGTAAAGACAATAATTAACCCAAAATCCCTGGGCTAAAGCCTTTGTTTAAAGGTCAACTAACTGCAGTCTTTACTTGTTTATTGCAAGTAAAGCTCTTACGCCCACGTCTCTACCCATTCACACTTGTAGATCTTGATCTACACGACTTTAGTAGAAGTTATTAGACTTTCTATCACATTTTTATTGACTCTACTAG
>NW_006768901.1:103698-107031 GCF_000204055.1 Melampsora larici-populina 98AG31
CCACCTACACCCTATCACGTATACATACGATCGATCGATCGATTGAATTACCTCGGTATTGTATCCAACAAGACCTCTTGCTGTGAAGAAAAGGAAAAGTCAGTACGAGTTCCTTTGATTAGAAAATTGAAGAACTCACAAGATCGATCAAACCAAACTGATACAATTGGTTTATTGATATTTCTTCTTTGAAACCTTCTTTGCTTTTGATTCAGTGTAAATTCAATCAACAAGCAATTGACTCCACAGGACCATCAAGTGGTGAGTGAAATTGTATCTACTGAAATCGACCAACGTCTATCATTGCCCAGAATCACGTTGGATTTCATTTCTTCTACATAGTATCATCGGATCAAGTAAAGTGATTTATCAGACTCAGCTTGATAATCAAATAGATCAATAGCTGATTATATCTTTATTTAATAGTTTCTCTTGTCTCATCAACGTTATAAAACCGATTGATTGATAATCATATTGATTTTAGATTTTCTTCCTTATCTCGATTGTTCTGAATTCGATCAGAGGATATACTCAATCGAGTGATCACCTTTAGATTTTTTAAATTGAAACGATTTTTTCTGAAAGAAGCTTAGAGTAAGCCGCTTCCGTTTCAGTTCTATCAAAGTTTATGATAGATACTGATATAAAGAATTATTATTCTCCCATTTGTCTATTTGCTTGAATTTTAATAGGACTAACCAATTGACCACATCGACTGCTTTCCTTTTGAGATATTTTCTTTTTTTCAAATTATCTTAATAAGACCATAGGAATACTTTAGACGCGTTTCTAACCACACCACTACCTTTTGATCAACATGGTTGCCTTGATCTTTTCTTTTGATTAGTGTAATTCAATAGAACCGATTGATCACTTGGAAACATAGGAAAACAAGTCATTGCGAATCTCAGCAAACAGTTGATGATTGTTTCTTTTTAATCTTGAATCATTTTTTTCACTCATTGAGTTTTAAGAGTGTTACCTATTGGTAAAGACTTGTTCAATAAGTGTACAGAACTATTCTAGTAAAACAATAACTTGAATATCAAGATACCATCTCAAGGAGAACTTTGTATCTAGATTCATTCTAGAAGCACTAAATTCAATAGCTGATTGTAATTAAATCAAGTTGACTAAAACTTTGCAATCACACTGTCAACTCAAACAATCTTTGGTTAACCTCAGTTCCAATTGTGACCTGTTTTTACCAAATTGCCTTCTGTAACAAAAATTGATAAATGTCAAATAGATTATCAGATCCAATGTCACATCTTTGTTGAGTTCTTGTAAACTTTGAGATATTGTTGATTAAAAGATTATTGCCTTTGGATTTTTTTGATTTCTTTCAAGTAAAAAAACATCAGAACTAATTAAGAACCAAGAAAACAGATCTTGAATTCATTTCAGAACAGCCACCTGAAGTAGAAGGCAAAACTTCACATCTGCCCCTTTATCATAATGGCAGATTGGAATCCACCACCTCACCCTTGTAGCCGTAATGAGCCAGAACGTTATGGTAACCTCCAAACCACCAGCACCAGCCGGCCTGGAACTGATGGACCATGGTCGAAGATTGGATCCAGGGCAGGATCAACAGCCAGCAGTAAGCAAAGGGCAAATGAAGGCAAAGGCAAGCTTTCAATTACCACTCAGGCTCTGCAAAAAGACTCAACAGACCTTCCGTTGACTACAGGAGTTGGTATAGTACAACCATCAGTGGCAGAAAATTTGAGCTCAGTAGTTGATCCATATGTTCGGTCTGAGAGTGGTCAAACCAGAAGCTCAGCAGCCAAAGACGGCCATGAACCACCAGCGGAACTCCCATCCGAGGTCACACCAAGGGCATTTGGCTCAATAGTACAATCACAGCTGAGTGAACTCAAGCCAGCAGGAATTTCAGGTCTATTACCAGGCTCAAGTGGAAGCAGGCCAAGCGCTGATTCTTTTGAACAGGGGTCATTTCTTGCAAAACTTCAGAAGTCAAAGAGGCCTGGAGAAAAAGATTTAGGTACACTGAGTACTCAAGAAAGAGTTATTTTACGTAAGTTCTCAGAAATCACTCAGAGTGAATTCATTTTACCTATGATGACTGAAATAACCAATTATCTTGGACATTTTGAACAACAGATAAATGTTTCTAATGAATTTAATCAGTCCCTTAAGGAATTTTTGAAAGTATTTAATGGTAATTTAGAAGTTTTGGATTCCAATATCAGAGATTTTAGTAATGAATCAGGGTCTAAGTTTTCAGAAGTATTAAAAAAAGAATTTCATCTTTTAGAAGTTGTTAATGCTCAATACAAAGAACTTTATAAGGTTATCAGGCAAGATAACAAAGATGTTTCTAGTTTGAATGGAAAGTTGGTTTTGTTTTTGAATAATTTTCCTTCAGAGTCTTTGAACCTGTTTTTAGATAAAAATTCATCCTCTTTATTTTCTTTGAATGATATCAATGAAAATCTTTTAGAATTCAAGAATACTTTGAATGAGTTTCGTGAAAATTGTGAGAGACCACAAGTAGTTGAGCATGATTTAGTTCTGACTACATTATTAAGCAATCTTCATGACAAGTTGTACAACAAACTTGAAAATAAGTTTCATCATACTAACCAACCTAATGATGAAATTAACAAATTAATCCAAGATCAGACACTTGCGGCGGAAAATGAGAAAATCCAGAGGAGTAATTTTCAAGACTTTCTTGCAAGAAGTCTACAGGAAATTAAAGAAAATCAAGCAAAGTTTGAAAATTCTACTAATAATAAATTAGGTAGAATTGAAAAGATGTTGCTGAAAATGACAGATAGCAATAAGCAAGGCATAGAGCAAGTGCAGGGACAAGTACAAAACAGTACTTTACCTACAAATAGAGTTGGCTCAATAGTGAGAAATTTTGAAGGTATCAGTCAAACTCCCATGCAAGGTGGTTCCACAAGAAATGTCAGAAGTGTACCTCCTCACCTTGACAGGCAAGATAATGGATCAAGGTTCAGAGCTGAAACTACCCCTAACCTTGGAGATAATCCCTTCTTTTCCCAACAAATAGGTCAAAGCACCGTGTTGCAACCTGAAAATTCAATGGTAGGTTTAGAAATGACCACAGAATTGTTGCGTCAAGCATCAATCAGAAAAGAACTAAGGAAAGAATATCCTAATGTCAAAGATTGGCCTACCTTTAGCGGGGAAGGGGAGTACAATCACCAAGAGTTTATTGACTGGGTTGACGCAGTACCAGTGCGCTTACAAATGCCAGATATTTTGATTACATCAAAATTATCAATTGTATTTACTGGTGTAGCTCGACAATGGGTTATGGACGTCATGAAAGAAGAC
>NW_006768901.1:107145-114705 GCF_000204055.1 Melampsora larici-populina 98AG31
GATATGGACGTCATGAAAGAAGACAGTGGCCATAATAAAACTTGGGAGGAATGGAAACAAGCTATTCAGACCAGGTTTGGAAATGCTCAATGGAGGTCTTACATGGAGAGACTATTCATGAGAGACAGATTCAAACCAGAAATCCATTCTGATTGTGTAAAATGGGCTTCAAGGCAACAACAGCGGTTTAGATCATTTAGACCAAATGCAGACTCATCTGAAGTAGCTGAAAAAGTACTTTGGCAGCTACCCAGCACAATCAGAATCCCGGTCCAAAATAGAATTGGTCCGGATAGTAGTTGGACAGATTTCACTACTGAAATGAAAAGTATTAAGTCTTGCAATACCTGTGGCAGTACAGATCCTCAGCATGTTTGGCGAACATGTAAAGGGAAAGGGATAGCCATAAATGCAGTTGAAGCAGAGGAAGATAGACAAGAAGATGAAAATGAAGGAGCAGGTGATACAATGGAATTTGTAGAATATGAGGATAGTGAATCTGAGATGGAGTCTCAACACTAAGATCAAGAAGTTCATGCAGGGGAGTGTATACCAACAAATAAAGTTAATCATGCCAAAGTAATGACTCCACACATTTAGAGCATCGAAAAGAGATCATAAACCTTGAGAAGGCGTATGACCTCTTCTGGTGGTGGGGAATGTCAGCCCTGAGTACTAAACCAGAGTACCAATGGGCGACGTATTATAATAAAAACCTTAAAAAATAGCAATTACAACTCAAGGCTCAGTTTCAAGAGTCAAGTTACATATGATTTAGCATATGTAACATGTGCAGAACTTAAATCAAAGGGTGTGAACATACATAACTTTGATGCAAACCAAAGCTACATATATTTCACAGCCGTAACACATATGTAACAAGTGAAATATACTTATAATACAATAGTAACTGTCTTACTGTAATTAACCTAACCATAGAACCACAATTTGTGCGCACTTGTAGTCCAAAGATTTCCAAGGTTCAGACTATATAAACCCTGGAAATCCAACCAAATTGAGAAGAAGAACATTGTCACATTATTATTCAACAACTACACAACTTTGCTTTTATTCATCTTCCTAGAACCTTTAAACTTTGCTTTTCAATAACCAAACTTTAAAGGCCTGATTCTACGAACCTGGAAACTCAAACCTTGTGTCTTGTTGCTTACTCTGTGTGCTCATTCAACTTTGTTTCTGATTAGACTCCATAATCAGTATTTCTGGTAATATCCATTTGGTGGAATTACTTGTAAGGAAGTAGTCCTTGAGTATTGCTCATATCAGATTTGGGATTCATCTGATATAAGAAACTCTAAATCTACGGGGAAATCTCTATTAGTCAGAGTGTAAAGTTCCCGGTGTTATAATAGACCTTAACACCACTTTCTTTGACCTTTCTTAGAATAGAAGAGGATCAAATTAGGATTGAGAACTGTGCGTCAGTTGCTCTTCTTTTTAATTATTGTAAAGACAATAATTAACCCAAAATCCCTGGGCTAAAGCCTTTGTTTAAAGGTCAACTAACTGCAGTCTTTACTTGTTTATTGCAAGTAAAGCTCTTACGCCCACGTCTCTACCCATTCACACTTGTAGATCTTGATCTACACGACTTTAGTAGAAGTTATTAGACTTTCTACAACATTTTTATTGACTCTACTAGCCTAACAGACGCTAGTAGGCTCACACAGGCCAGCGCACAAGCCATAGCGGAACTCCGCGAGCAACAAAGTCAAACCAACCAAGCGTACCACCAGCAATCGTTGGAACTGGCAGACGCGAGAAACAGGATCCAACACCTAAAGATACAGAACGAGACTCGACACCAGAAACCTGACGCCTTCCCGAGCAGAACCTAGAAAGTTCGAAGGGTATGGGGACAACGCACAGCTTTGGATTCTCGACTTGGAATCAAACTTCCGCCTCCATTGATACCCAGAGGAACAGTGGGGTGAAATGCTGGGCGCTTACCTAGATGAAGAGTCAAAGATGTTCTGGTATAAAGTCAGAGAAGACATGGGTGGTTCAGTCACCAACTACGAGGAATTCCGACGCAAGTTCCTCAAAAAATACAACTTTGCCCTGACTTTGGACGAGTTAAGAGAAAAAATCAAGTTCTGTTACTACAAAGGAGACCTAAATGAGTATATCCTGCGATTCAGATGCCTCACCTGCCAGATGCCCCTTGATAAATACTCCTTCCTCGACCGAAAATTTGCCTTCTTGGACAAACTTCCGGTGGCCATTCGAGAACATGCTAACAAAATCGAATTCCTTGAAAAAGAAGATATGGAAGTAATTTTCGCGGCAGCCAGAGAGAGAGACCGTAACATCAAAGTCAACAACCGAAGCTTTAAAGCCACCGACAACAAGTTCTTACCTGAACAAAAATCCAGTCACCACCACTCTACTAGAAGCTCCTTCCACCATAGACCGTCCACCTTTGTACGACCGCCCCAAGTCAGCAACAGCTCAGGACCTATGGATTTGGATTTGATGGACAAACCAAAAATGAAGGTAACTTTTGAAACAGAATGTTTCAAGTGCCACGGACACGGCCATGTCGCAAGAGAATGCCAAAATTCAAAAAAGCCCTTTAAACCGAATTTCAAGAAACCGACCTATTCCAACGGCGACCGTCAAAAACAAAGTTTATTACTAATGGATTTAGAACCTGAAGAATCCTCAACAATGGAGGTAACCCCGTTCCTAGCCCCTGATGGAGCAATGGTCAGATCTTCAAAAGAATCAAGTCTCAGTCTTGACGGACCCGGACTCGATGGCCGAGAAGATCTTAGGCTAAAAGTAAAAAATTACAAAGAAATTCTTAAAACTCCCGGTTATCAAGAAGAGCTCAGAAGAGAACGTGAATCTCTAACTAGATTATTCCAAGAACAGGCAGAAGATTTATCCTACCAATGCTGTAAGTCCTGTCTCATCTTTGGGAACGAAGACAGCCCAGAAACAGTATCTAAAGGTATTGATTATTTTAATCTAGACGCCGATAAACTTAACAACCTTGTTGGGGCCATTCGAAGAAGACCCCGAAGAACAAGGCAGCAAAGATAAACCAACCCTTGTTCACTCTAGTCCTCGACTCACATCAGGTTACTCAGGATACATGGGAATCCCCATTCCTGGGTACAAATCAGAAACACCGCCTGAACTTACAAACATCGACATGTATAATCTGCCATTCTCACCCAGTTCCCCGGACGAAAGACCAAACAAGGACCAAGATTTACATCTCTTATCCCTAAGTAAGAATGTTCTCACTTACCCCGAGATTAAGATGGACGGTAGACGAATTGACGGGTACGGCTTTACAGACACACCTTTCCATTCACCCGTAGAAGAAAAAGATAGAGAAAAGTTAGGTGAAGAGGAATTGGAACATGTAGAATCATGGAATAGGATCATGAGCCAAAGCAAGAAGAAACCGCGATGGACTGGAGGTTACGCTGTTAGTGGGCCAAAGGACTTAGGAGAGTATGACGGAGAAGCCGTCCTATGGCTAGAAGAAGGTGAAATATACGAAAACCAGGCCTTACAGCTCAACATCGTCGATTTAGCAATTCAGAGCAATTCAAGCTCATCTCTTCCTACATACTTGAGCCATTTTAGAAACTACCCGTTGGCCACCATCCTGGATACAGGTGCGGCGGCGAATTACATCTCTGAAAACAAGCTAGAGAAGATGATGGAACTCGATCCCAGAAGGATAAAGATCGAGAATACCCACGGTCAGAAAGTTAGACTAGCGAATGGAGCCCATGAGATTGCAAGCAAAACTGCTACCTTCGAACTAGAAATCGACGACTGTGCCAACGGAGGATTTTTTAGATTCAACGTTATGGCTTATGTACTACCTTTACCAAACGTGGAGCTAATACTAGGCATGCCGTGGTTTAAAGAACATAAACCTAAAATTAACTTCGATAATATGGAATACGAAATACAAAAAGAAGACCGTACTTACAATTTCATCCCATTGCCTACCAGCAACAATCTATACACGATGGCCTTGGATGTGTTGCATAGTATACTGGAAAAGAGTGCACGCTAAATGGCACCAGAATGCTTCGAAGAAGAAATTGAACAAATCGACCAAAAACATAAGCATTTCATAGATACCGGTGATAGCAGCCCAATTAAAACGCACGGTCAACCCTTGACGCCTCCCAAACACCAACTTATTGGTCAGTTTATGGACGAAGGCCTTGAACAAGGCATCATCGAAAAAACCGACTCACCCTGGAGTTCGCCTTTGCTACTCGTAAAGAAACCGGATGGGTCAACAAGTGTTTGTGTAGATTATCGTGCCCTGAACAAGGTAACGAGGAAGAATGCCTATCCGCTACCACGCATCGACGACGCATACCAGTTTCTATCAGGCGCAAAACATTTTACCACGATTGACCTTAAATCTGGGTTCTGGCAAGTACCGATGGCTCCTCAGGATAAAGAGAAAACAGTGTTCACTTGTCGACAAGGTCATTACCAATGGTGCGTAATGCCGTTTGGGCTATGTAACGCGCCGGCCACATTTCAGGAGATGATTAATGACATCCTTCGAGATGTCATTGACAAGTTCGCGTTAGTTTACTTAGACGATGTTATCATCTTTTCTAGGACTCCCGAAGAGCACATCAAACATGTTAAACAACTCTTTGAAATATTAAAAAAACACACGTTAGTAGTCTCGCCAAAGAAGTGCCAATGGGGTAGAAACTCACTTCTATTTTTGGGCCATATTGTTGATGGTAGCGGAATCAAGACCAACCCAGACAAGATCAGCAAAATTACAGAGTGGCCAGTACCCACGAACA
Source organism: Melampsora larici-populina 98AG31 (assembly GCF_000204055.1). Lineage (NCBI taxonomy): Eukaryota > Fungi > Basidiomycota > Pucciniomycetes > Pucciniales > Melampsoraceae > Melampsora > Melampsora laricis-populina. The sequence continues at coordinate 111,975 of NW_006768901.1, forward strand.
TCTCACAGGTACGAGGTTTCCTTAACCTTTGCACATACTATAAAAGATTTATCAAGGGATTTTCCTCCATTGCTTCGCCAATCTATAAGTTAACCAAGGGATCTCCGAAGCCGGGGACTTCGATCTCCTGGGGGGATGAACAACAATCCGCCTTTGTGAGCCTCAAAAATTCCTTATCGAAAACAGTACCTCTCTCCCACCCAACTCCTTTTCGACCTTTTGTCTTGGACACAGATGCATCCGGCACTAACATAGGTGCTGTGTTACAACAGGACAAGAACACAGACGTACCAAAGACAGGAGATTTCGACTTCAACTCATATTCAAAGAATTTAAGAAACAATAATCTCCGACCAATAGCATTTGAATCAAGAAAACTCAGCAAAACTGAACAAAATTACAGCGCTCAGGAGCGAGAACTATTGGCGATTGTTCACAGCCTAAAACACTTTAGAGGGTTCATCGAAGGTTCGCCCATTCTAGTCAGAACAGATCATGAATCACTCAAACATTTTAAAACCCAAAAGTTTATTAACCGTTGCTTGGCTCGTTTTGTAGACAAGATAGAGTTCTTCAACGCTCACATTATCTATCAACCAGGAAAAGAACAGCTCACAGCCAACTCCCTATCTCGAAAACCAAATACAAAATTCGATCTAGACCCACCAGAGGTAGCTCAGCCCTTGTTCAATCTGGACGAACAAAAGGACCCCTACAGAACCTTAGTCGAATACAAGATGAAGCTAAAAGCAGGCATTGACCCGGCAACGGTTGGAAATGGATTATTCCGCGTAGTTTGGAATCAAATGGTCTTATACAAGGACGAGAACCTAAGTACAATCCCTCGTATTGTAGCAACTAACTAAGGAGAAGCGGAATCCTTTGCCTTTCAGGTACATGAAGATTTAGGTCACCGAAACGTTGAAGATGTCTTAACCGCTGTAAAGAAACGTTACTGGTTTCCCAATTTGAACCAAACGGTCAGAAATGCCATAGCTTTATGTGGATTTTGTGGGACCTTTAATAAAGACTGACAACGGATACCAATTCCTCGTAACTGCTATAGATTATGGACCCGGTTGGGCGTACGCTAGACCCCTCAAAAGGACCTCGGCCAGCGCAGCCCTGGAACTGATTAAAGAAATAATATTAAACCATGAACTACCTATTGAGATCACCACCGATAACGGCTCAGAGTTCATCTCCAGGGAATTCAGGGAATTTATGGTCAACCATGGAATAAGACATATCACCACAACGGCGTACCATCCTCAAGCAAATGGTTTGATCGAACGCTTCCACGGAACATTCGTGAATAGTTTAAGAAAAATGTGCAGCCCTTATCATCAACATGCCTGGGACAAATATGTTAACTCGTGCTTGTTTGCTTACAGAGCAGCGTATTCACATTCAATGAAGGCGTCCCCCTACTTCATGGCATACGGTAGTGATGCCCGATTACCATTGGAGAAAGTAAGTATAAAATTCAACGATTCAATTGAAAATCTAGAACTAATCCATTGTCAACGCAACCTAGATATTCGAAAACACTCTAGAACCAGACCACAACTTATCAAAGACCTTAATTCAAGAGCCGCACTTAGAAACAGTGAAACAGAAGAGAGTTATGTTGAACAACACATCAGAACAGGAGATAGAGTGCTCCAAAGTTTCGAAGGCCAACCATCCAAACTGCATCCCAAGTGGGATGGCCCTTTTATTGTTAGAGAATGTTACCCCAATGGTACGTATTCTCTAATGACCGCCAATGGTCATATCCCAAATGCTAAAGTAAATGGAGTTCGCTTAAAACTTTATAAAGGAAAGTCAGACAAGTTCTTCTACGCCTCTCGCAAACTCCACAAACGCAACGAACTTGCCAGAAGAAGATAAGACGATTGTCGACCAAGAACAAGAAGAGATGTTAGCACGAAAAGAGGAACATCTCGTTGACTTGGCAATCAAATTAGATGACAAATTGTACGAAGAAGAAGCAAATAAAGATTTAAGAAAATTCTCCACAAGAGCTTTGGGCGCCCTATTTTATTATATAAGCAGTGCCCTAGAAGTAGTGAAGGACGAACTTGACCACAGAGAGAGTAACAAAGAAAACTAGGAAGTTTTCAGTCTTAAAAAGGGGGTGATGTGATACCCTGATTCCCTTTGTTCTCTCTTTTCTATTGTCTTTTGCCTCACGCTTTTCAAGCGTGCTTTTCCTTTCACTTGTGTGCTTTTAAAATGTGCCCTCATTTTCTTTTTTCTGACGAATCCTCCGGATTCGTCCATCAATGTTGTCGAACCGGATCCATGTAAGATTGGATCTGGCCATCCTCTATTTTACCTCGATGTCTCTGACATCATCATATTGTATCTTTCTCACATTTCCTTATTTGTACTTTGCAGAGATGGATGCCTATATAAGACATCCATCCCTTGCTTGTGGAATAGATCCTCAAGGCAGCTTCTCAACTACATTCACCGAACCGAATCCCCAGTTGACAATAACAGCACTTTATCTAAATACATTTATTCCAAAAGCATTTTTATATATTTCATTTCTTTATTACTACATTACATCATACTTCTGCATTTGTATCATGACTTCATCATATTCATGACATCGTTTCATTTTTGTTCTCTGTTTGCTTTATAACCTGAACATGTTACAGTCTTTTGAGTTCTTTCCTTTCTTTCTCATCTGACTGTATCCATTACAATCTTACTATAAGAT
>NW_006768902.1:0-854 GCF_000204055.1 Melampsora larici-populina 98AG31
TGTCAGCCTGTTGAACCCAAGTCTGTAGGGCTTCTGTTACTTGAGGATGTTCAGTCTCATTTCTCCGCTTAATGCCAAGTCCTACACCAGACTTGTAACTATCTTGTAACTTCGATTCATTATGTACCCAACTCGAGACTAGAGGTTGTGTTATGATAACACCAGGAAAACTATTTTCAAAATGTTTTGCTGTCTTGACCTGAACTCGACCATTTTTATTGTGCCAGTCTAACACTAATATACGCTGAGCCAGAGTGGCATTAGTACGAGCAGACTTTGATCGGGTTTTTTTAGAAGAACTCGAGTTTGGTTGATTGGAAGATTCAACACAAGGATCGTCTCGATTTTGCTTCTTGGGACCTGGGTGTTGAACAATACATAGGGATCAGATTTCACCATACATATTGGATGCTTTAGAAGTGTTTGCAAAGAGATATTCACGAGGTTTAGCTACAGATGGGTCCACAAAAACCTTGTGCTCAAACTTATAAATCAAGACCTCTAATGTCTTCAGCTCATCTTTGCTGAAGGTCTTAGCAGCATCAGAGACATTGTTGCTATTTTTTATTTTCTCGAGGACAAGAGCCTCATCAACCATATTTCCAGCGTTATCGATAAAATCTTCGTCTGCCTTTGAAAGCGCCTTCCCTTGGCTCAAAAGGTCTCGTAGTGGACCCATACGTCGATCATTTTCAGATTTCAGCCGATCAAAACCTTCTTGAATATTCGCGAGGGTGAACTTTGTTAGGTCTTTAAGAATCATCTTTATGCCGTGGAGTTTGTGTGTTGATTTGTGTGTTTGTGGGTGTATTGCTGACCAAAGTAAGTTGTACAGTAAGGAATTTCAAACTCTT
>NW_006768902.1:1750-29798 GCF_000204055.1 Melampsora larici-populina 98AG31
GACCAAGTCCAGGAAGCAAGAGGCAAAAATCGAAGCTAGAACAAAGAAGAAAAGAAAAGAGAAGGAGTCAGTATCAAAACAAAACAAAACAAGTAAACCAAGCTAAAGAACTTGAGTAAAGAGAACATACCTGGGAAGAAAAGAAAAAAAAAATCGAAAATAGAAAGGGTACAGTGAACCAAGGAACATTGAGAATAGTCCGAACGATTAGATGTAAGATTTGAAATAGATTGATCTATAGGTTAAATTAGGGATGGAAACAACAATCATCAGCGGGGAAAGACAGCATGAGAAAGAACAAAAAGACGTAAAAGGAAAAGAACTAACGTACCTAGAGAACATCCGATCGGAGAAGATAACCGATCGGAGAGAATAACCGATCGGAGAGAATGTATAAAAAAAAGGGACCATGTGTCGAGTTGTGAGTGGGATTGAAAGGTATAAAAGGAGGTTATCGTATCGAATCGCATAGAAAGGAGGGGGGGTGCTTTAAAAGTGTAGCTTGAGCTTAAAAGTGTCATCGAGTTCGTGTTTATAAGGTGTTATCAAGCAATCTAGACAGAAAAGTTACAAGAAAGAGAAGCAAGTTTTGTTAGTTTACTGGTCCTCAGAACAAGTAGTGAAAGTTGAAAGCAAGCCTTACCTCGTTGAGAAGCTATTGTATTTGAATATTGTTGTTTTTTTTCGTTTGTTATCTGATTCTGAGTTGTTGTTGCTGAGCTGTGTCGTAAACTAGTCGCGGACTTGTCGGAATCAGGACTGCTTCAAGCACAACTTCGCCGAACCCGCCTCTTGATTCAAGTCGAGGCCAGGTCGAACGGGTCCCGGGCTACACAGACCGGACCTGTGTGTAGTTTATTACACATCGCCATAAAAAGTGTATGAACTCGAAATTTACACAACTCCGTGTCACAACGTCGTGTAACATTGTGTGTGGTATCATCGGAGTCCAGCAAACCTTGCGGATCCTTTGGAAATCTTAAGAAAGTGTTGCGGGAGGAATTTGTAGGGATAAAAATTGTTTAAAGTTGCTCTAGTTCTTCTCAAACTGCAATAAAATTAAGGTTGAAGGCAGCGTAACAGCAACCATAGTTTCATCCGCTCTCACGAGTGGTGATTCTTACCTTCTCCGGCTCAGCCTACGCGACACTGCGTAGGAGTTCTACAGCGTAACCACGTAGTAGTGGTGTTTTGTTCTCACTTCTGCGTCTCCGCGGGTGCTCTTACGCTTGGAAACGTCCACCTCAGTAGTTACTCTCCCTTAGACGCCTATCTCTTCCTTTTCCCTCATAAATTCTTACAGATTTTATTAGGATTTTTTTTTCTGGTCTATCTAATTTTATCCTTTCTCATTCATACCCCTTTATTTAGACATCTCTTGATAGTTAATTTTACAAATCTTTTTGGATGAACAAAAATATCAAAGAAAAACTTTTAGAGGAGAAGAATCATTGTCAAGAAATGGTGTCAATGTCTAAACAAGAGGAAGAGAAGAAGTTAGCTAAAATAGCAAAGGAGAAGGAACAGGCAGAAGAACATCAGAGGAGAGCACTTTCCAGAATTCCGAAGTCGAGGGATCAAGGAAGTCTTCAAGATGACCAGGTCAAAGGTCAAGGACCTCAAGTCGAACATGAAGATGTTGGAGATGGGGATGAAGACGGTGGTGCTACTGAAGATACTGAATCAGACACGGCAGACGTTAAACCTGATGAGGTCAAGAGGCGGGAATTAGAAAAGATGGAGTTAAGACGAGAGGCAGAAAGACACCAATTAGAAGATTCCAAAAAGGGGAAAGGCCCTGTGAAGTTGGTAGAAGGCGTACCGATAGAGGGTGTGTTGCAGATTGATTCTAGCTCATTTCCATTTCTATTCCAGTTTCTCTGTTCTTTTCAACTAGTATAATTCCCTTGACCATTATAGAGGTGTATAACCTTTGGTGTAAGGTGTTTTGGCTGCCGGTGGCGCCTCGTAAGACACAAGTCTCCTAGTCATGTGCAGGCTGCTTAAGCGCCGTAAGACACCACTGTCTGATGATCCTGGGCTGCTTGAAGCGCCGTTTGTAAGACAAGGACTAGTGGATGCAATTCCAGTGTGGCAATGATTGCAGCTAAGAGCGCAGTAAGGTGCTGCTAAACGCGCCCTAAGAAGATGATAATAGTCAGTCAGACCAGTTGTTGCAGTGCAAGACAGGCGTAGATAATACGCGAGTTTGACGAGATGATGAGCCTTCACGAACATAATACTTGTGTAGAGGGCCGAATCTTGATTATCTTTGGAAATTAGAGGATGGTGTTGAATCTAATAGAGAAATGTCTTACTTATTCTTCAGTACAAATCTTGCTCATGTGATTGAGAATGAAGAAACTCACATAGACGGTTTTTTGATGCAGCTTTCAGGCAATTCAATCAGGATCCAGGCTCCGCCGGCTCAGGAAGCAGGGCGATTCTAGAAGCCTTGACGCATGCTCTAGATGCAAAAGATGGTCCAACAGCTCAGAGACTGGTAGATAGTTTCAATGACCAGTTTGGTGCAATGGTTTCGATGGATTATGATTGACCAGGACCAAATCCCGAACCAACTCCTAGAACAGCTCTAGACGAGTCTAGCCAGTTGTTGGCAGCAATATCAGGCTCTAGACCCGTGTGTCAGCTTGAGACTAAAAGCAAGAGTTAAAAAGACTCTAGAATCACACTACACGTACTTACAAAATGTATTTTATCGAGCTTAAGGAGTTATTCCTGAAAGCTGAGGGAAATTAATTTTCAGTTCTTTGTAAGTAAAAGTCTATAATCATAAACATTAACGGAGAACTATCAATTTGAACAAAACCTGACAAAACCTCTCTCCCGCTTGAAAATTTGACAGTTTTATGTTTCTGACTGTAAAGCCTCATATTTCGCATGATGACAACACTTTCAATAACTCATACTTTCAAACATCCTTCTACTATATCCCTCGTCGATTATCTCTTTGAATCCATTTACTCGTCATACTCAACCTACGTTCACCGCCTAATCAAAGCCTTTCTCATTATTTGGCGGCTATTTGTTTAGCATCATGACAGAATCATACAAGTAAAGGGAGATAATGCCAAAAGGTATTTGCCGATATCAACAACCCGTTGCAACAGAGGGCCCTACATACCTTTCATAATGGACAACAAAATGTTATTCTTGCGGTGCACTCTTTACTTCAAAATGCTGATCAGTACTGATATTTAACCTTGCATCAATAAGACCCAATGGTCCTACTTTACAACCTTTTTACTTCACAGGTTTCCAGCCCTTCTCAGCGATCAATGGCAAGAATGTTGCATCATCATTTCCCAAAGCAGACGATCAATTGTGGGGGACTCGGAGAGCTGATGACGCTGCTTGGGGAACTCGGCCAAATCGGAAGAAGACAGTGATGCTCACAGGTGACGACACCCCTTTTGGTATGCTCTCCTGATATTTCTCGCCATGAAGCTTTGATTACAGGAGATCATACCGGCCCTATTCAGGGTTCGAATAGCCTTCAATCATCTGGACATCCTCTTTGTCCGTCTGAAAAATTACCGACCGATCCTGCCCAATGTTTCATTCTCACTTATCCTGGCTCCCAAATGTTACGAATCGGCAAGCATCCGATCACTTACCAATCTTGGTTCAGAATGTCATGGCTCGTTGGCGATCATCAGCACCTATATATTCACCCAACGTTGTCTGTAGATAACTTGAACAGTCTTCGGAAACCAAGGTTGTCGATGCCTTCAGCTCAAAGATTTGTTCTATTCGAGTTTCAGAGTTGTATGTACTTTTCCAAAATACGAGTGCATCTCCTCTTCGTTGTCTAACATACTCGGCTTTGGACAAACTCTTTGACATATACGCTTGATGATACGAGAAGGCAGCCATCCCGAGACAACACAATCAGCGAAAAAATATATGTAGAACCACAAGAAGCATGGTAAGTTCTCCTTAACCTCTTCGAAAAACCAAAGAAGAACTAATGCTTTTTTGAAGTAGGTTTACATTTGAAGTTCAAAATTCTTGTATCACGTCTTATGCTTTGCCCGCCAAGCGATTGATATGGACACTCTTTGCAGGATGAAAAACATGGACTTCCACTGATCCTACTTCTGCTGCATTTCCTACACTCGGCTTAGTAGTTTAAACACTTCAGAAAGATGGGTTTCAGAAAGTTCTATATACTCACTCAAACCATCATTTCAATTCTCTTTTTCGCGATTGATCTAAATATCAATTCAACTGATCTAGCAATCAATCAATCAATCCCTTCAACGCTTTGTTCGACGATCAATTGGACAATCAGCTCACTTATGCTTTTGACAATCAATCAATCAATCAATAATCCAATGCTATGCTTGAGAATCAATCTACCTTCCTATCCAAATTGCAAATCCTTTTTGAACCACTTTCAAAATTATTACTCGACTCCGGATTCGAATCACAATTGGATTTGCTATCTGAGTCACTAATCAATTTATCAAAATCTGGACTGCATACAGTGTTGCACATGATTATGGTGATCGTCAATCGCAACTCAAACCACAGTGTCCTTAATCCCTGGATCAACTTATCTACTTGCCATACATTGATGATAAAATCTGACACATTACTGTTTTGTAATCCAGATCAGTAATTTTCCCGCACTGTGAAACCTTTCCCTAGAAATTTAACTGCCGGAGCTTCAATTGTCACTATTGGAATCTTTTCCAAAATTATCAACGTACTCAAATCCTTTGTCCACCCACACAAATCTGTTCCTTGCATTTAGGAACTTGTAGAGCTGGACAGTCCTATTCTATTATATTGAGATAGAACCATGAAACACTTGTTCTGCATGTCACATTAGCACCAGTGTCACAATTTCAATAATAGACTAACCAGGGATATCGTTTTGGGCGCCTCTTTCTTTGCACTTATTAACACTAGGTTAGTCCCCCATCTGTTTATAAGTCAAAATCTCAAAGAAGCCAATGAAGACATTGAACAGAATGAAACCTAGAAAACATTACATTTCAACAAATCATTCAATGTTCAAATCAAAAGTCAGTGGTCCAATCTGATCCATTCAAACAAACAAGTAATCTAGCTTGGTGAGCTCATCAACTTTGAGGAACTAATGCTATGCTCCAACACCAACAACTTGGTCATTTAGCTCATTTGTTTCTATCTGAATAAGCTTCACATTGATCCACTCCATCTACTTATTTGACTCCATCTATAAGATTGATCCCATCTATTTATTCAACTCGATCTATGTGTTTGATTACATGTATTTTAAGATTATCGCATGCTTTAGATACTTACAAGCTCAATATGAGCACCATTCTGTCCCCATACTCTATAATTCCTAATTCTAAAATTACCATAATTCCTTGAAATGCTGATTCCACCACAATTAGCACTCAGAAGCAGAATGGTCTCAACATACCATGAACCTTGACTCCCTTTACTTTTGCACTCCACAACCAGGAAAAATTTAACAACCCTTCCCAGATCAATTTATTCACATTGTAAATAGTGCATCTTTTGTTTGTGATATCTGATGACTGCAATTGGCAACATTTGAAAACATCAAAGTTTGCCATACAACTTACCCAAGTTGCAGTAATTCTTGTTATACTGTGTTGATAGCGCTACATGGTTCTCCTCTGGACAAGCCAAACAACCAGAAGCATTTTGTTTTCACAGCTCAGAACAGGAATGGTATGCACAATCCAGACATATTGGAGTTAACCAAAGATCATGGCCCCTGTCTCATTTTAGATCTGAATTAGCTTGCACCAAAGTATTGATAGGTGCGGAATCTACAACACAGTGTCTATACTTCATGTTGACAGAAGTCTGCTATCAAAAGCAACAGCAGCCAGGTTGAATAGAAGTTGGAGTATCTTGTGTGACTCCTGTATACTACACCTCAACAATGGATCTGGTGTGACCAAAACAGCTACTTATTTTGGAAGAACAATACACTTAGGCTGGCATTGTCTTGCTCATTATACATAAACTGGTCACACCAAAATCATGAAATAGGGTCTAATGTGTTGTACTGCAACCAGTTGCCCCTAGAGAAGCGTTCCTGCTAGAGTGATATATGATCCAGCATATCCTCCAGCATCCCATACAAATTAAACTAAGATATAAACTTTTTGTGAGTGCGGCGCCTGCCACCCAATTTGGCTATAGTGATTTAAAGGCTGACAGGTAAACTGATTGTAATGGTATGTGGTGAGGCATTAGGAAAATCAAAGACAATAGCTACAAGCTTACAATTGTGACATAATTATTGTAAAACATTTAGAATACTGTATATCTGTCGACTTAAAAAATAACTGTACATTCAAATACAACAAAAAATGTGTATCTGTCAATGAGACGTAATGATACTTGAGGTACTCTGATATTGAATCCGTTAGGGGTTAGGGGTTAGGCTTAGGGCAAGAATATCTTCACCCTGCGCCAAGGGTATGTGACATCACCTCTGCTCCACGTCACCCTCATTACTTCCATTCCTGAATCTCACCACAATTAGATAACACAAGCAGCATGCCATTCATACCCTTCCCTGCCCCATTCTTTCATGTTGCTTACGGCCAGCAGCAACCATCCAAAAGCCCTCCCTCAGAATGCTCTGATTCTTTTAGTTGATTACACACCATGTAAATATCTGTGTCGCACATCGACGTGTACACACAAAAGAATTTCCTTAGACCCTGTAACAACCCATCCAAGAGGTGCCACAATAAGCACTTCTTCCCCTTATCACCTGAGAGGTTGAAGGTCAGTGGATCCCTGCCAACAACAAAGGATTCTGCAAATCCTTTAAACAAAGCACAAAGCACAAAGGGTGCTCAACAAAAATCTCAGTCTAATTCTGACCAAGAGACTTTGAGAATTGTTTCAAACATTTCCGTGTGTGCACATCAACGTGTTACGCGTATATTTACATGGTGTGTGCTACACTTGCATCCAAAGAACTGCTACCAAAGTGTTCCTACTCAAGTGATCTTTGGACAAGCATAGGCTCCAGAATCATATGTGTATTGCTTTCAGTGAGATCCATATTATGACTGCGGCGCCCGCCTCCAAATTTGGCTAGTTGGTTTTTATAGCTGCCTATGGTGTGGTAGAAGAACCACTGCCAGTTCATCCAAAAGTGCACTCACTTGAAGATCTGCCTAGGTGATTACGAGTGAATGTAAAAGGATCCTGGGTGACGCTTTAGCGTTGATTTGATAACACAAGCTTTTATCAAAAGATTTCCAAGCCGAGTTTTAGGAACTTTAGTCGAATGGTGATTACCAAACAATCTTTAACGTCCTATTTGAGATAGCAAGGATAGAAAAGATAAAAGAAATAGAAGATAGAAATAGATCTGAACAGAAGTCTTGTAGGAGTGATGAAGAAGGCTACAAGGGATTCTTTAAGGCTTAACTTAATCAGACTTGTAAACAGATAGTGGAAAGGGAAAAAGGGGAGTTGATCTTCTTAACAAGAAAGGGATAAACTTTTATATTTTTAGTAAAATGGTGTTAATGGTAAGAGATGATTCTTCTTTCCTTTCGAGGGTAGAGATAGTTATTTAAGTAATGAGATTTGTTTCAAGTAGGGGAAGAGAATCTAATATCTTGGATTTTTAATCAAGGGTCCAGAGGGTTGGTTACTGAACATCCTTTGGTCCAGTCCCTGATGTATAGCAGGGCTGGTCCAGGGTAGACTTCGATACGGCTATTCCGGTTAATGTTGATTATTGTCCCTGGTTACATCTAATGACAATAATTTTTCTTTTATCAAATAGATAGGAAAAACTGCACTCTTGAAACTCGAGTGTGAGAGGTGTCTTATTTTGTATTTACATATATAAGTTTTTATATTTCAAGTGTAATGAGTGTATTGGTGTTTCTGTTAGTACGTTAGAGTGTTTCTTGCGCAGCAAAGAACCTCTTTAGGCTGACACCGTGGTTGATCAAGGAAATTGCGACAATGATCGCCCCTGTAAGATCAACAAAGTAAAACAGGAGGCTGGAAGGAAGAGGGATTCAGATTCAGAATCCTCTTCCGGAGACTCAGGGACTTTGAGATCAAAAAGAAAACCAAAGAAGAAGAAGTCTAAGAAGAAAGACATACCACATGACAATTCATCCTCGTCTTTGAGCGACTCAGATGCTTCTAAGAAGAAGAGAAAGAAGAGAGGGAAGTCGAAAAAGAAGAAGTCTCAAAGCCCTCCATCAGATGTATCAAAATCAGCGTCTGAGAAATCATCCTTGGAAGAAGATTCTAGTTCAGATGAATCAGAGAAAGCAAAGAAGGCGGAACTTGGCTTTGATTTGTTAGATTTTGATTTGACTGATTTACCAGACTTGCCTCACAAATGGGACAAGGGTTTCAGGAGACTTAGAGCTTATGTTCCGCTTTTGGTTTTCAAGAAGTCATTTCTGGACTCGTATAATGATGACCATGATGACAAGAAGACAAAAGAGAAACGGGAGAAATCAAAATCTTCACAGAAAGCTTTAGAGCCCGTTCACTTAAGCTCTTTTTCGTGTGAAATTGCATTCTTGAATGTCAAGAAATGCGATTTCACAGAATGCGTTTGTTTTCTTAAAAACAGCCCTTTTAAAATTCAGAAAAAGCTTATAAAAAGCGATTTTCTCGAACATTCCGAGAATTTGCTATCAGCGCATTTTTCCTCTTATAAATCGCATTTCTGCGATTTCCTCTTTAACTTACCTTCGCCCAAATTTGGACAAGTCCCCGTCTCACGTCCAGATTGTCATCCTACAGTACAGAACCTCTTCTTCGCTCTACTTTGTCTCTGTCTTCACTGTCTTCGCCCTACCTTTGTCTCCGTCTTCACTGTCTTCACTCACCTTCGTCGCTCTTTGTTTGTCTTCGTCTTTGACTCTTTGTTTGTCTTTGTCTTCGACTCTTCGTTTGTCTTCACCCTGTCTTCGTCTACCTTCACCAATACCGAAACCGCTCCCCTCAATATAGCGGGAGCGGTGCGACAGCGGTGCGGCTCTGCGCACCGCTCAATGCATCCCTATACACAGCGGGACCTACGCACCGCAGTCCCAGGCACCAAGATCACGTAGCGGAGCAATCACACCGCAATGACCCGGGGCTGGGGTATTCTCGCTATATAGTGGAGGAATACCCGGTACCCAGGGCCGGGAGATCTGTATTATCTAACCCCTGGGTACAGGGTTTGTGCCACACCTCCACCATCTCAACAACCATCGATCCCACCTCAATCAACTACAATCACACCTACAATGGATTGTGGCGCTCCACTAGATCTATTACCTGTGGACAGAAACCTCGACAACCACAGGCAGATGCTCTACTATTGGCTGGCTTGTGGTTGGCAAGATTTTTACCATCCAATAAAGCCTAGGTGAGTTTCCATCCGGATTTGAGCTCTTTGGAATCTTTCAATCTTTTTATTTCTTTTTCCTGATATTGATTGTTTTCTGATTTCATATTCATTCAGGATATCCATTGGACCATTTCCGATATCAATCAAACTCTTATCGACTTATTCAAATCTCATATCTACCCTTTCTATTATATTGAATCCTCTCTTTTGCTCTTATTCAATTAGCCTTTCTGTGATACTGATCCACTTCTTTTCCGTTAACACCATGGCACCATCCAAAAGCTTGTCTCAACCCAGCCTTCAGGTACCCGGTACTAGTAGGTCTTCGGTTAGGAGCCTTTGACCTCCTAGCCCATCTCGCATCCAGCCAGGTTATGTAGTGCCACCCAACGACTCGCGTTCTGCCATTACCTTATCGTTATTATCATCAAGTGCCGAAGACTCCGAAGACGGCCTACCTGGACCCCTTGCTCATCGAACTGTGTCACCCCGACCCCCGGCTCTCACTAAGAAGAAAAGCAGTTCGACATCCGCCAGTCAAAACAGAGTCAAGCCCCCTGTGAAAGGAAAAGTGAGTACATGTTCCTCTAGTCTCTCTAATCTGTGATTCATATAATATGAACCCAAACTTATCAATTCAATTTCTTTTCCAGACTTGTTCATCAACTAGTAAACGAGCAAGATCTCCTGTTACGCCTTCAACAGCTGGATCATCAAAGCGATCAAAGACAGATGTAAGTACAGATTTTTCATATATAATTGGTTGCTTTGTATACTTAACTTACCTTCATCTATCATCTCCTTTAGGCCTATGAGGTTCCTGAAGATGCCAACTTGTCGCAAGATTCCGATGTTGAGATCGTGGGCACCAATGAACCTGGCTATAATCAGGTTAGAGGGACTCGCGCAAGAGGTCTTCTTGAGTACTTCCATGATCCTATTGTACGTCATCTTGCTGTTTATCTTCTCATCACCTCTTCTATCACATCATCGATTATTTTCTTACGATGATAGTTGGCTAATTTTTTTTTCTTTTGCTTCAATAGGGTCTCGATTACAAATGCAGATGGTGTCATAACACCTATTGCTGTGGAAGCAAGTCATACTACAACCTATGGGGACATCGTGACGGTAATGCTTTTCAACCCTCTTGCAAGAACCGCCGGAAAGCCATCACTGCCGGTCTTGAATTGCCCCTTTCATATACCGAGAAGATGGAGGCCAACCGCAAGGAAGCAAACTCGACCTTGACATCTTTTGTTAATGGCCCAGCTTTTACGGCGGAACTTTTGAACTTGATACTTGTAATCTGGATTGTGAGACACGCTCTTGCGTGGTCTCGATTTGAAGATCCCTCGCTTTGGGCAGCTTTTCACTTTGTCAATTGTGGTGCTACGGTTCGATCACGAACCTGGGCAGCTCAACAATCCGTTGTACTTTATTCAGGCTTGCACAATAATGCAATCAACACTGTCAAGGTATGTATTTTTCCTTTATTTGTTTTCTATTCTCATTCTTTCAATATATTTTTCATATTTCATATATTAATCAAGTCGAAGTATGTATTTTAGGACAATATTGGCAAGTTTTGTCTTATCCACGACGTTTGGACAACAAAAGGCAACCGGTACGCCTTCATTGGAGCCTCTGCAAACTACATCAACAACGACTGGAACTATCAATCGACCCATCTTACTCTCAAGATGGTGGCATGGCGCCATTTCGGAGCCCTTCTAGCTCGGCCAATTGGACGATTCTTGATACGACATGGCCTTCACAAGAAGATGAGTATATTCATCTTCTTTACTTTCTATGTTTCTCTCTTTGGTTTGTTTTAATATTTTTTTTATTCTTTTGTTCTTACATGTTGGCACAAACCACTGACAGTGGCAGCAACAATCGACCGATGGCAACCGAGTTGGAGTCTATGTTTTCAAACGCCAGTGATCGAGTAAGATGGGATGCATCAACGCACCACGTCAAGTGCTACGCCCATAAACTAAACCTTGTAGTTGGGCATGGCCTCAAGTCACTTGGTGTAAAGGTCAGTAATGCGAAGCCCACCATTCTTCATGGGCTTCCACTCCCAATTCCCACTCTGGAGGTGAACGATGGTGATGATGCAATCACCATCGACGATCCCGATACCGATGAAGATGACAAGAATGAGGACGACCTACCTGAACATCCCGATGGCATTGATGACAAAGATGAGCCTGATGAAAATGAACCTAACAAGGATTTTGCTGAGAAAGATGACCTTGTAGCCCAGGCCCTTTTAAAGGTAAGTAAGTTATATCTCAACGAACGTAAAATGCATATTACTCATGATCAATACATCTTTTGTATGTAGGTTGACACAATCAGTGGTCAAATTGTGAGCAGTTCAGCCAGACGATGTGACTTCTTGGCTCGGTGCGTACGTATGGGATGCAAGCCAAGGATGCTCAAGCGGCCCTGCAAGACACGCTGGAACAGCCACTACGAGAGCCAAAAATTGGCTTGTGAGGCACAGGAAGTAAGTCTCTTTAAGTTTAACCCAACTCGTCTCAATGTAAGTTACTGATTAAATATCTTGAAACTTTTCAGGTCATAAACTCTATGATTGCGGCGGATCGCAAGGCTGGGTTCTTCAAAGGAGTCACAATATCACCTGAAGAGTGGCATGCAGTGGAAGTCGTGAACAAGGTATTAAAGGTCAGTTTGGTTGTTTCTTTGTTTCTCTTTCAGTTCCTTCAAGCAATATACTAACAAATATTTTGTCTGGTGGACATTTGTCAATGCCACAGCACGAGTCGAAGGGAATGGACCCACCGGGTGCATTTTTCTCGCTGAGTACAAGCGTGTCATCAACGAGCTCAAGACTCATCAAGACGAAGCTTCAGTTTTCCCCAGCATCAAGCTTTCAATAGATGAAATGATCAAATGGCTAAATAAGTATCAGGGCGAGGCCCTAGATACCGAATGCATTGTTATCGCCACTATCCTTAACCCTTGTTTCAGAGGGAAGTTCTTTTCGATTCACTACCCCAAACACGAATTCTCTTCCAATCTGGCCATCAAACATGTTTTCCACGATCGACTACACAAAGATATTGCAGAAGATCGAGCACCAACTCCTTCACCTCTTGAAACCAATGCTGAAGTCGATGCCTTTGATATCTTCGGAGTTTCTAATAACTTCACTGAAAAGTCACCTAATACCGAACTTGAGGATTACTTACAAGGGAAATGTCCGATCAAGAAGGACCAAACCCCGCTTGAATGGTGGAAGGTTTGACTGGTTTTCTTATTTTTTTTTTGTAACTTTTATTTGTGACACTAATCCAACTCTAACCAACCGCTCACAGGAACACAAGAATCAATTTCCAGTCCTTGCACAACTTGCTTGTGACTACTTCTCACTGTCAGCCACTTCTTGTGCATGTGAGCGAACTTTTTCCGCGGCTGCGGATATCTGCACCCCTTCCCAAGGTGGAATGGTCCCTAAGACCATGGAGCGATTAGTGGGTTCTCAAGCGTGGTTGAAGGAAGGTATACCACCAGCTGGGGTATTTGGTGAAGCTCAAAAGGCTCTTCAATCCTATCTTGACAGCATCAAGAAGAAAAAGAAAACTTAGTGTTTTGTTGTCTTTTGTTTCTCTTTCTTATTTTTTTTCTAATCTACTCTTGTTTATTATTTCACTACTCTCGTTCATTACCTTTCCAAATTCCTTTCTTTGTCTTTTTTCATTTTCTAAGGACATCACATCTACTCTCCTACCTCACCCAGCCCATTAGGCTTGGACAAGGTACACATAGATGGCTATTTGTAATGAACTTGGTTCGCTGATATTTGCCTTGTGTAAGGATTACACATAGGTACAGCCAGTATGGCTATTGAGGCATGGGGTTATGCGGGTTTTCATTATATCTTCTTGTCACCGCCCAGCTTCGGAAAGTCTTCACTCCTCAGAGAGCTAACCTTGGACTTTCTGGAGCTAGGTACGTTTATGACTCTTTTCATCATTTCTTTTAGTTCTTTTCTTTGTACCCGCTCAAGACTCCTCAGAGAGCTAACCTTGGACTTTCTGGAGCTAGTTTCGTAATCAAAACATAACGAAGTTCCTAGTTAGTGCTCTCTCGAGAAGTCGAGCCGGAAACTTATCCGGACCCCCAGTGAAGGTTCTCACGAACCTTACACTTTTTTTAACTAGATCACTTCGAAAGTTAAAGTTAAAATCATCAAAAAAAAATTCTCAATACTCCATGTCATCGTATCTGCTCTGTATATCGGAATTATCTGTCAATCTGCTCAACCACCACGTCGGCCACCGTATCTCTCACGGTTTTCTGTTTCTGTTCTGTCATATCCTGCCACACCTGTTCTGCCTTCAACGCCGGTACTGCCGCCGACAATCACGAGCTTACCAGCGTATCGGATGTCTGGACAGTCATCGCTGAAACCTGAAAATTACTTAGACGACCCTGAGACCTTGATCCGACAAGCCAGAAAGGCGAAGAAAGCTGAAACTATTCCTGAAAACGCTGAAAGCCCACCGGCGGGTCGACCTCCAAATTTTTCCTGGAGACCAGAAGCAGTCTCATCGGGACCGTCTGCACTAACAGATCGAGTCGTTTACGCCTCGTCGTATTATCAAAAAAGTCCAGATCAGCCTGCGAAACTTGAATTTTCGCCAATCGAAATATCTCCATCAGCACCAGAAAGAACAGTAATCGATCTTCACTTCAAGAAATTACTCGGACAGTCTGGTACACCGCACCCGCCTGGATACCTGCCGCAAGACACGCCCTTACCAAAGCCACCTTCTACGCTTACCACGAATACGCTTACCGCCAATCCTACAAACACCATGTCGTGAGAAGAAGATTCAGAAACTATAAGAACCTTACGATCGCAGGTCGAGACCTTAGAGCAGCGAACAGCCAAATTGGACCAATCACGACGTGAGATGGCGGAATTGCAGAAGATGGTGCGGGATCTTATGGCAGAGCGAAGTCGAACTGAATCACCTCGAAATCCTACAGCAACAGCTGAAGCCAACCGTGCGGAAGCTGAACCACCAAGCAGTAACAACACCTTCAGTCGTTACCTGCATGAAACTCCAACGTCTCCGTCCCCATTACCACGAGGCCTGCAATCGGAACACCCGACTAACGTGCAGCAACCAGCGGCTGAGAGTAATCAAGCTGGTCAGGGAACCTCGAGTCACGCACCTCGGCAACGAGTAAGTTGGGCGGAAGAAATTCCAGAGTCGCAGCGGACGTCGCGCGCCCAGCCTGCTCAATCAACACCTGCGGTTTTCAGTTCTAGACCAGTCTTCCCCTCTCCATTGACCACCCCATACTCGGCGGCCTTACCAGATCAACCTGCGACGCAACATTACCGCCTTGACACATACCCAGCCGGCAATCCAATCATTGACGGATCTACCACAGCCGACCGAGTCAAACTAAGCGACTTGCCGAAATTCACCGGGAAATTTGGGAAGCCAGCCGACTTGTTTCATTGGCGGAGTCTCATCGAGGAGACGTTTGAAATCAAGAACATCGTCGAGGATCGAGAAAAGTTAAAACTCCTAGGATCCTTATTGAATAATGAAGAAATGTCGGCTTGGTATCAAGCAAACAAGGAAGACCTCAAGCAGCAGTCGTGGGAAGGCGCGATGCAGACCATGGCGATGGGGACCTTACCATACGCTTGGCTGACTGATACAGAAGACTCGCTTTGTCGTTTGGAAATGAAACCGGGCGAGACCTTCGATAACTATGTCGTTCGTGCTCAAGGTCTACACCGTCTGGTCAAACGCTTCGGACAGGTCGACGATCACAACTTGGCTCAGTACATTACCTGGGGAGCACCACAGCTCTTCCGTGACCTTGTCCACAAAGAAGGACTCTTACTTAAACGGCCATTCTCCTTCCCTGTCTTCAAGAATACCGCCGACGCCAACTGGCGTTTCCTCGTCAACAGCCGTTTGATACCAGACCCTTCAATCAAGGCAAGAACGAATCAGTCTACAACAAACCCTAGTCTTACGATGTCGAACAACGCTCGATCAGCACCACAACCAAGACAACGATCAGACAAAGATCGCGCTGATAGCGCATGGAGATATCATGAATATCTACAACGAACTGGCATCTGTGCCACGTGCAAAGAAAAATGTAACAATCCATCTTGCAATAAGAAGAATATGAGGTTTCTATCTGTCCCTGCCGATTTTAACCCAGGACCACGACCGCGACGCCCACTTCCTGTCACCAACGCAGCTGCGCCTCCAGGAGCACCCACTCAAAGGCCAGCAGGACGACCACCACCAGCTACAACCCCTTATCGAGTTGCTGCGATGGAGGCTTTTCCTGATCTTCTAGCAGCGGATGTTGCTGCATATGAAGAAGCTGATAATGCTCTGCAACGAGGCATTGAAGCGGAAGTCGGGATGGAATCACGGTGCGTACCGAATATTCCTGAATCGCCCATCATATTGGAACTAATATGTAATGGTAAACCAATTCGCGCCTTGATCGACTGGGGAGCAGGGACGAACCTGTTGTCGGAGAAGGTGGCCAGTAGCTTACACATTCCACGTCGGCCATTGGTTTCTCCGGTGGAGGTACGCCTTGCCATCGCTACTGAGGGCAAGCCAGTAGTACTGACAGAGTTTGCATTTGCTAATCTGAAAAGCGACCAGCAAAATTTACGATTCGGCGCGGTTTTCTTTAAGTTGGCGCCATTGGGTTCGACGTATGATATGATATTAGGGTCACCTTTCTTATCTAAATTCAAACTCGATGTATCTCTGCACCGACGTTGTGTTATTCATGCTTCGAGTGGGAAAATTTTGTATGAGAAAGGAATGCAATCTGAATTTCAAAGGATATTATGTGCGGTTGAGAATTTAGAAAAATTGAGTGAAGTGCAAGAATTGAGTGAGAGAGAAGACAAGATACTCAAGGAGTTTAATGACATGTTTCGAGCAGAGCTGCCTCCTTTTGAAGAAGGAGATGCACCAGCAGAGGTTTTTCCGGAAGGAATGCCTGATCCTTTTCGACAGGTAAGGCATAAAATTGTGCTTACTGATCCCAATGTAGTGATTAACGAAAAGCAGTACGGATACCCCCAACGCCATCGAGATTCATGGCGTAAGTTAATTGATCAACACATTAAGGCGGGACGACTAAGAAGATCTCACAGTCAATACGGATCGCCTTCCATGATAATACCCAAGAAGGACCCGTCGGAGTTGCCACAATGGGTGTGTGACTACAGGAAGTTGAACAAATTCACGGTAAAGGATCGAGCACCGCTCCCCAATGTTGATGAATCAGTGCGGTTGGTAGCCACAGGGAAGGTCTGGTCAATCATTGATCAAATAAGTTCTTTCTTTCAAGATTTAATGCGGGCGGGAAGAAGACATACCTTTAACGGCGGTGAAGACACCATGGAGATTACACGAATGGGTAGTAATGCCTATGGGGCTGACTAACGGACCCGCTACTCACCAGGCACGTAATGAAGAAATCTTAGGAGATCTTGTAGGAAAAATTTGTGTGGTTTATATTGGCGATATTGTCATTTTTTCACAAACAATTGAGGAGCACGAAACTCACCTTCGACAAGTTTTAGAGCGGTTACAACAAGCCAAATTATACTGCTCCATCAAGAAAAGCAAGCTGTTTTGTCAACAAATCAAATTCCTAGGACACGAGATCAGTCGAGCAGGTGTCTGCCCGGACGACGAGAAGGTTGAGAAAGTCTCTAAATGGGCATCTCCTTCAACGTCAAAGCAACTTCTCCGGTTTTTAGGCACAGTCCAATGGATGAAGAAATTCATCGATGGATTATCTCACTATGTAGGCACCCTGACTCCGCTGACAAGCACGAATCTCAAAGGTAAACCCTTCTGTTGGGGAAGGGCTGAAGAGGCCGCATTCAACAACATCAAACGTCTTATAACTACCTTACCAGTTTTACGAAACCTAGATTACGAGTCAGGGGAGCCAATCTGGCTGTTCACGGATGCCAGTGGGAACGGGCTGGGTGCGGCGCTATTCCAAGGTGAAAAGTGGGACACATCATCTCCGGTAGCTTACAAAAGCCGCACAATGAACGCTGCTGAAAAAAACTATCCTGTTCACGAGCAGGAGCTGTTGGCTGTAATCAACGCGCTGAACAAGTGGCGCCTCCTGCTGCTCGGCATGAAGGTCAACGTGATGTCGGATCATCACTCGCTAACGACACTCCTGACTCAGCGGAATTTAAGCCGACGACAAGCTAGGTGGCTCAAAACATTATCGCAATTCGACCTAGACTTTCGTTACCTCAAAGGCCAGGACAATTCCGTTGCGGACGCGCTTTCACAAAGAGACGACTTAGCACTTTGCGAGATCAAATCAGAATTGAACAAAGAAGAACTGCAATCAATTCGTGAAGGTTATGATCAAGATCCCTTCTGCACCAAGCTTAAAAAGGTTCTACCTCTGCGTGACGATTGTGTTATCAAAGATGATCTGCTGTACCTCGACGGACAATTGGTTATTCCTCAATGCAAAGACCTGCGAGCAAGTTTTATAAATCAAGCTCATAATGCATTGGGTCATTTAGGACCATTGAAGACGGTGACCCAATTACGACAAACCTTCTTCTGGCCTGGTATGACGAAGGATGTGGAAACCCAGCTTAAATCATGCGATTCTTGCCAACGCAACAAAGCGCGGACTACGACGATCTCGGGCAAACTTCAAGCCAATCCTGTTCCACAAAGACCAATGGAATCGATAGCAATCGACTTCATTGGACCGTTCCCCAAGTCAGGTTGTGGGCGCGCTGTTAATTTTGTAGGCGCGCCGAGGCGCGTTTTTGTGTAATTTTTCGCGCCGAGGCGCCACTTGGCGCGCCCGGCGCGTTTTCTTACCACAAAAAAATTGCCGACAACGGAAATGGTGTGTGTACAATGTCATTTAGTCTATGTTTTTATTGTTAGAGCCATCTAACACCACAAACTTACCTTTTAGAGGTGAGAAAAGCTAAAAAGAGCTGTCTTCAAAGCTCACAGCAAGGATCCAGGTCTCCAAAATTGGTGACAGGACGTAGAACACCAAAGATCCGGTGTGTTGTTTGGTAAGGCGCGCCGACCCCAATTTTGGGGATTTCTTCAACGCCTAGGCGCGCCGCGGCGCGCCTACAAATCGGCGCGCCGAAGCGCGTTTTTTGCGCCGCGCCCACAACCTGATCCCCAAGGTTTCGGGGTACAATATGATACTTTCATGTACATGTCGATTAAGCGGTTTTGTGCGACTGATCCCAACGTCCCAACGAGACACGGCGGAACGATCTGCAACTCGGCTATTCAATGCATGGTCCGCTATTTTTGGTCTACCTGAATCCATCATCGGCGACAGAGACAAGGCATGGACGTCTCGTTTCTGGCGACGGTTACATGAACTTCTGGGTGTGCAAGTCAATCTCTCGACTTCATACCATCCACAAACGGACGGACGTAGCGAGAGGTCAAACAAGACAATAGGACAGATACTACGACACTTGGCGGCGAATAAGCACGGCAAATGGCTAGAATCATTACCAAGTGCCGAGTTTGCCATCAATTCAGCAGTGAACGTCGCCACAGGAGTGTCACCCTTCCTCTTTGTTTACGGTCGGATCCCACGCCTATTTCCAGTAGATAAACCAATCGATGACGAGGATGAAGATGTGAAATCTTGGATCCAACGACGGCAGTCGGATTGGGCTACTTGGCGAGACCAACTCTGGAGAAGTCGAATAGACCAAGCTGCGCAGTACAACAAACGGCGACGTGCAGGTAATGTGCTGCAGGTAGGTGATCCAGTCTTGACAGACAGCGCGGATCGTCAGCAAGTAGTGGGGGGATCATCACGTGGAGTTGGTAAACTTCGCGCTCGCTACGACGGCCCGTATCAGGTTCAAGAGGTGTTGAATGGAGGCCGCGACTACCGTCTTCAACTACCACCCAATGACTTATCTCACCCAATCTTTCATATCTCAAAACTGAAGCTGTATCACGAAGACGGAATCAACAGCGACAAACAGGACATTGCGGCCATTGACTTGGTCTCGTCACATCCGGAACCAATCCCCGAAGGTCCTACAAAGGAGCCCGTGGGGCACGCTACGAAACGTGACGAGGGGGTGTGCATGAGAATTAATGCATTAGCACCCCCGCAATGTGAGTGTGATACATTTTTTCATCCCTCTGTCAAAGATGAAATTGGCAAGCATTTTCCTCTCCAAAATAACAGTGCCGAAATTCAACCAACGACCTTGAGTGTGCGCGAGGAACGAAGGGTTTTCATTGCAGCCACTAGGATGGCTTCGTCATTGCCGAAAACAGCCCCGACAGGTCCTGAATTGGAGCCCTTGGGGCACGCTAGGACAACTGACGAGGGGGTGTGTATCAAATTGATACGCTAGCACCCCCGCAATGTGAGTGTGCTATATATATTTTATCTCTCCAGTGTTCGAGAAATAGCTGGCAAGCAAAATTCTTTCCTAAATAACAGGCTTGCCGCGGATTAAAGGACTCATCAATTCACATCAAGACACCAAGATTCAACATGATTTAATGACTCACATCAAGATTTCAAGATTTTCATCTCACATCAAGAATAAACATTTCACATATTACTTTTCATTTTGATTTTAAGATTATTATGAAGGCTATGAATTTTCTTTCTTTTTTTTTCTCTCAAAAAACCTTTTGAATTCAGTTTTTTTCTTCTACTTTAAATTTTTTTTGATTTAATTTCTCAGGACGTGTCATGGTCAATTTTTAGGGGCGAGTTATGCCGTTTTTTCTTATTTTCTTTTTCTTTCCTTGGTTAATTTGGTTAATGGCTCCGCATTAAAGAGGAGGAATTATTTTTAGGAGGGGAGGGTGTAAGGATTACACATAGGTACAGCCAGTATGGCTATTGAGGCATGGGGTTATGCGGGTTTTCATTATATCTTCTTGTCACCGCCCAGCTTCGGAAAGTCTTCACTCCTCAGAGAGCTAACCTTGGACTTTCTGGAGCTAGGTACGTTTATGACTCTTTTCATCATTTCTTTTAGTTCTTTTCTTTGTACCCGCTCAAGACTCCTCAGAGAGCTAACCTTGGACTTTCTGGAGCTAGTTTCGTAATCAAAACATAACGAAGTTCCTAGTTAGTGCTCTCTCGAGAAGTCAAGCCGGAAACTTATCCGGACCCCCAGTGAAGGTTCTCACGAACCTTACACCTTGTTGCGCAATATGTAGCGGGATAGTGAGCTATTTCGCGCGCTATAGCGTGGCTCGCTCATAGCGCGCTATATAGCTTTTTTTAGTGGTTCCTGCGCAGCGCTTCCCTGAGAGAGAAAAAAAATAAAAATTAGCGATCCATAGCGTGATCGCTTGTAGTGGAAATTCCACTCCGCTCAAAGATTTGCTGAAATCTCATAGCGTAGCGGAGCGGTTTTGGTGTTGCCTTTACTCAACCACTCAAAATGACCGACTTGGATAGCAGCAGCAAAAAGGTTGAAGTAGTCCAATCAAAGTCAAAGTCAAAAGATAATTCAAAATCAAAATCAAAAGATAATTCAAAAGATAAATCAAAAGTAAAATCAAAAGATAAATCAAAAGTAAAATCAAAAGACGAAGATGAATCCATGTCTTCTGCCTCCAAGCAAGGAGGAAGTGCATGGCAGTCAAAGGAACAAAGGATTTCCTTCAACAGCTAGGTTTGATGTGCCGATGCCACACTTGCTCTTGGTATGACCAAGAGTGAGGATGGCCGGCTGCGGGAGGAACCTAGCGCAAGGACCTTGGTGCGACACGACTCTGGACTGATAAGCCAGAGTTGTCCCAAGGACGTTTGCGCGCATGAGGGTGAACAAGAGTTCCTTCGAACCCATCCACAGGAGCAAAGGCTCTAATGAGCCGAGACCCAGTGAAGGGACTCGAAGCCCGTCCTCATGGAGGCAAGCTCACTTAGAGCGTAACCCGCCGATTGCTGAGGAAACCACAGTAAGATCAAGTGTTATGATCAGCAAGTGTACATCAAAGTAAACCAACAATTACCATTGAAAAGACAATAATATTACAAAACAGCTTATACAAATAGCCCAGGAAATAACATTAGGATCAACGATGACTTCGACTGTAAGAACGTCTCAATGCGTAAGCTAACAACTTAGTTCTACGTAAAGTTTCCGGCGAATATCGCCTTAGATACAATTTGTATGACGACGAACGCCATCTGCCGGCTTTCATCAGGACTTTCTTCGAGCAGCCTAGGTTCGCTCGTAAGGAAGCTCCACCAATTCTGAGGCTGTGGCCCGTCCAACAATCAAGCGAAGTCGGCTGGTGCTTTTTCAGTATCGCCAGTACGGTAGACTTTGACATTGGTTGATCCTGAAAAGCGCCCCTGAATAATGGGTCGTCGTCACTGCCGGCAGTTAGGCGTAAGATGTCTCGTACAGCTGTTATCGGGTCTAACCGATTCGGTTGTCTGACCAGGCGAAGGAACTGGAGTTCGCCAGGTACCGCCCTCTTGGCCATCCTAAGGCAGATGGAGGCAGTCGAATGATCTCGCGAGAAGGCGACGTCTTTCCGGCGTATGAAGACTTCAGGGTGGTCATCATGGCGTGTTAGTTCACCCAAACAAGCCAAGCCCCAGAACCCCACTAAGATGATTGCACGCAAGGTCATATTTGGCAAGGAGTGGCCTTGAAGTCTGGTGATGAGCAGATCGATGTCCATTAGAGTCAGACCGGCCCAAATTCGTTGAGTCTTAGGGATCTCGCAACGTTTTGCCGCCGTGAGGACCAGTCAAAGGCGATTCAAGTCTAGTACCGGGAAGGTCACATTGTGTAGGGTATGCCACATGCGCAACCCCGTTAGATATCTTTTTGAGGTGTTGCTGATGACTTTGTGTTGATTCTCAGAATTGTTACACCATAGGACAAATCGGTAGATATCGTCTGCTGAGACCGGGAACGGGAACAGGGATGTATTCATGAAGGCGAAGTATTTATTGACTGCTGCAGCATATTGCCTTGTCGTTGCAGCTGCCCAACCGTGTGCCAGGATTGCTTCACTCACTGGGTCCAACCGTGTTAGGATACCCGGGGCAGATTGTCGTAATGTCGATTTTGCGGAGGTCATTTCGTTTTTGTTTGTTTGGGAAGACTTGAACGAGTAGGTGTGATAAATCTTGTGGGATTTCGATTGGAATTGCATTGAGGAGGCCTTTTGAAGGTCCGAACCCTCTCGACAACTTATCAGCTTCGTTGTCTGCTGACGTAACTCGAACTAGGTTGACGTCGCAATCCAGCTGGACCAGTAGATCCTGGAGAACTCGCCACTCTCTATTGACCCAGAAGTCCCTGGACTTTTGATTTCTCGCTGCACCTTCGGTCGTGGTGTTGTCAGTTAAGCAAGAAAATTTTAGGCCTGCCACGCCCGTAGAATCTTTTTGTTTCTTTTCTAGCATGATTATACCTAAGCAGACTGCAACTGTTTCGGCCCAGGCAATCGTGCGCTCGGGTCTATCTTTTGGAAACTCCCAACCAGGTAGCCACTTGAAGATTTCCCTATGATGATCCCGATGCCGAAATCAGTTGACGCGTCTCCTACCCAACCTACGTTCTTTATAACGTGGTCTGGGATAATTTTTGTTGGGACGATATCTTTGAGGTAATGTTGCCAATATCGTATGTCTTCTTTGACATCTTCAGGGATTATTCTTCTACCAGGAGTTTTCCAGGCTGCAACAAATGCAAAGCCTTCTGTTAAATAACATTTCAGCTGGGGCAATATCAGTGTCACGTGACTCAATTTTCCGTTGAACTTCTGCATTTCCTTCTTAGTGCAACTTGTTCTAGCTAAAAATTCTTTGACTTCTCTTCTCATTTTGTTCAATTTCTTATCTGGCAGTCGGACAGTTTTATTTACACAATTCCAGTAGAAGCCTATAAACTTCTGTTCTTCTGCGAATTCGGAGTATTTAGTCACGTTTGTCTTGACGCCTAACTCCTTGCTAGCTTTTACAATATCCAGCATAGTTGTTTTATCTGATTTGAGCTTTATCATTAAATTGTCGTCCACCCAGCGAAACACCTCCATTAATTTAAATATGGCTTTCATTAGGTCTTTCCAACCGTCAGCAGGGCCTCCAAAGGATCCACAACCGGCAACTCCTCCGAACGCTATCATGATGTCAATAAGAATTTGTCCTTCAAAATCCATGATTGCTAGATATGGCCACTGAGAAGGGTGGGTCGGTATTTGTCCATAAGCCCCTTCCCAGTCGGAGATACCCATTAAAACATCTTCTTTCAGTTGTTTGATAAATAAGGCCACCTTCTTGAAATCATCCCATGTGGTTTCAAATTCTTCTTTATTAACGCAAGAGTTCACTGAACGGATGTCTTTATCGAATTTTGGATAAGACATATCATTTATAGGTCTGAATGTACCGTCACCATTTTTGACTGCGCCCAATGGGTTTGTCTGAAAGAAACCGAGATGGTGGTACACTTCCTCTTTTTCGAAGGGTCCGTACATTTTCCCTGCTGCAACCTCTTTTTCAATATTCTTCTCTATCTTTTGTCTAGCGTTGTTTGCTGAATTATGATTTGGCGGACAGTAATACTTGAGATCCTTCACTATATGGTAAGGAACGCCTTGATGAAACCCCTCTTTAAATCCTACCAACAAGTATTCGTACTTCTCTAACAATTCATATTTTCTCAATTGTTCTCTCCAAACATCTATATTCATAGCACACGTTACTTTTGCTGGCCAGCAATTCTTATTCGTTTCATTATTGTGTGCCAAGTGAACATTTGTGAAGCAATTCTGTGTATCGTATTGCATATTTTCACTAACAGGTACGTTACAAAAAACAAAGTTTACAAATTATATTTAACACCATCTATTGGACAATTACTTGTCGGTCACATCTTTAACAGACTGCTCAGACTGTCTAGGATTATCATCATCTCTGATGTTCGACTTCTCTGGCTGTTTCCCTTTAGATTTATCAAAACGTTGATAAGGACCTGGGGATAATTCCTTTCTCAAACCTTTACCCCGGTTATTCCTTCTGTTTCTGTTTTGATAATTGTCATTCTTAGCTTGATAACTCTGCCAGTTATCGTTCCTCTTGAAAGTACCATCATAACTCTTGAAGTTATTGTTTCTTTCAACCAAGCTATGTTGTTGATTGAATTCCGGTGGTGCAAGGCAATTCTCGTCAGATGTTCTTTCTATGTCGATAGATTCGTGGTCAATTCCTTTTGGATACGGTTTTCCTGTTATCGGGCTAAATTTCTCTTTTGGACCTCCTCTCGCATATGCTAAGAATTCAAGCATTATGTATTATGTCAGCCAAAATTCTTATTTCAAGAATTTGTGATTACTCACGGTTATCTAATGAACATGACCTTCCATCTTGTAAAAGTTCAGTCCTTGCTTTGGCTTCATCTAGGAAATTTTCTCTAGCTACACTTGGATCACCCGGTGCTCCGTTGATTCTGTTGCACAGAACGTCGGTTCGTACCATGATATCGTATCGAAAGGCCGTAATCCAACTGTGTCTCAGACTCAATTTCTCTACGTATTCGAAGTGTTTCTCCAAACTAAAGCGGCCAATGTTGTTCAGATTAGAACAATATCGTATTGATATGTATTAATCTAAACTCACTCTTTCGCAAATGGGCCATGTTTATATACTTCTCGTAAGTATTTTAACATCAGAGTTCTTGCTCTGGTCCAATCGGCGAATGACATCCACCATTCGCTTTTTGCGGGTTGTCCAGTGGGTCTATCCTTTTTCTTTGAAGAAGTATTATTTCCGTCTACCATATGATCCATTTCAATCCATTTATCGTTAAAAATAGTCAACTTGAAATGAATATCCCGTTTCTTCAAATGAGTATCCCAATAAGGCGTGAATGCTCTCAATTCTGACAAAGATACTTGACCGCTCTTGTAGTTCTTTAATGGATTCACTTCGTTAATAATGTCTGTTGCTTTGTCTAAGGAATTCAAGAATTTTTCTACTAATTTTGTATTCCCCATCGCAAGAGCCATCTTCGCGACTTCTACTGACATTACTATAGCCAAAAAAATTTTAATTAATCAGCACCAATATTTATGTCATAATAGTCAAGATATATGTATTTGTCGGAGTAGATCACGGATAGGAATGTCGGACTAGATCACGAACTTATCAGACAAAAACAAATAAAACATTGGAATACATCACGATTAAAGCTTATCGGACTATATCAGGACCCTGGAATGCGCCTATGGATGTATCTGACGAAACCCGATTTTTGGTTTTTGGGCGCTACTCTACACACCACTACCTGCCTCGCGGTCCCAGACACCTAAAAAGATGCGCATGGGTCAGGGCTATCCAATGAGCCTGGTCATAGACCTGTAGCGTTGCTCAGTTCGACGGAAATCGCAAAGGCGCAAAAAAAAAATCGGCCTCCAAGGTCCGATTAGGACCTTCCAAATATGGGCCTTTTTTGGCTGTTACATTGAGATATCTCAGGAAGTATTGGAGCTACGGGGTTGAAAGTTAGTGTAGCTTAAAGGCCTGCTTCTGGCGCATCGTTTAAACTCCTGTAGGTGTCAGTGAAGTGAAGTTTAGTGCCCAAAAACATCACCAACAAAAGGTCCTGATTTTCGTCAGATACATCCATAGGCACATTCCAGGGTCCTACTATATCACGATTAAATAACAGCTGAGGTTCGATCTTTTGACATGTTGTCACTTCGTAATATTACGAGATGAAACGAAGGTGGTTATTGTTTAATTCTTACTTTTGTTCATTTCTTCTATTTCAACTGATGATGATGACTTTTCTGATTCTTCGACCTGTTGTCCTTCGAAAACAATATCATCTTCAAATATCAATCCATCTTCTATCGTATCTTGAATGTGAACCAATTTGTTTTTCTTTTGTTCTTCTTTCTTGTTTCTAATTTCCTCTAAAGCATCTTCTCTTTCTATTCTTATTTGTTCTTCTTCCTCTGTCTCTATTTCAAATGAAGCTTCTTCTTCTAAAACTGGTGATGTTGGGATTGGTGTAAATTCCGGACTAAGGTCCTTGTTTCTTCTACTGACACGTACCATGATTGGTTCGAAAAAAGGGGGAACTGTACGCGCGAAGAGGAAGCTTCCTCAGTGGTGAGTGAGGCCGTGAGAATGAGATGACGGGTCGAGAGTGAAGGAATGGAATTCCTGAATCTCGATCTGGGAAGAGAGAAAGCCAGCACGAGAGAGCTGGTCTCCTTGTGCCTGGTCGACCACCTAATCAGGGCGGTGGTCAACAGGCACTATCCCAGAGACGTGATCTAATCAGGGCCGGGAATCCAAGATCTGGATCCTTGCTCTGAGTGCAGCTTCTCCGGCGTGACATGGACTAGGGTAATTCCTAGTCCTGTTGTCACTACCCCTCAATCAACCAAGAAGAGTGAAGAATGGGAAAATAGTCATACATTGTATCTTATGGATGAGATAAAGCACCAAATGGACCTGGAAAGGGTAACGACGGTGGCCTCAAGCCCGATGGATGGAAGATTGTATTAGATAACTACAACACCAAGTTCAAAGTTCAAGCTAGTTTGACCCGATTAAAAAATCATTTTCAAAAGGTCAGTCAAATCATTTGTTTCCCTTTTGATCAAACATTGTGCTTACTCAATTATATACTTCTATCCACAGTGCAAGACCACCTTGAAGGCCTTCGATAAGATAATCGACTCATCTGGTGCCCCTGGAACGAATACGATGACCGGCGAAGTTCAGGCTGACAAGGAGTGGTGGGATTGTTGGATTTCAGTAAGACATCAATTTCAATTCATAATATAATCAATTTGAATACTCACATATGTATCTTTATCCACTATAATCCTTTGATGATAGAATGGCAATCCTGATGCAAAGCCGATTCGAAAAAATGGGTTTCCGGCGTATGAAGTGGTATCGTCAGTTATGCCCAAGAAGCGCTTACGAGCCCATGGCAACGAAGGTTTTGGAACTCAGACCAAAAAGAAGAAACCAGCCTTGCCGAGTGGATCAGACAAGGAAAATGAAGGTAAGTCTTTTTTCATTTCATCTGTGCATATTGACTACAAAGCTGATTGCTTTTACTGAATGATCAGCTTTGAGTGAACGTGGGTTTCACAAGGCCGAATCTGATGGATCTCACAAGTCCAACTCTGACAAGGACTCAGGTATTGAGGAAATCAAAGTTACAAAACAAGCTTCTTCACAAAAGAAGAAGGTATGTTACAAATTTCATTTTTCTCACTCTACAATATCATTCAATTTGATTCTAATCATTCAATCAATCTTATTGATTGATCTTAATCCATCTTATCGATTGATCTTAATTGATCTTATTGATTGATATTAATCGATCTTATTGATTGATCTTAACCATTCCATTCAATATCTTCATTCAATTCAATATCTTCAATTCAATTATTATTCAATTCAAATCAATATCATTATTTAATTCAATATCTTCAATTCAAATCAATTATTATTCAATTACATTCAATCATTATTCAATTCAATATCTTCAATTCAATCATTATTCAATTCCAATCAATGATTATTCCAATCAATCATCACCTCAGA
>NW_006768902.1:29898-32294 GCF_000204055.1 Melampsora larici-populina 98AG31
ACTTCTACGCCTGGAGTGTCACAGATCAGATTGTTGAGTGGACCCATTCCAGAGATCGTGACAAGGTGATTAGCTCGTTCATATGCAGTCTTCAGATCTTCAGATATCTCAATATCTGAAGGGAATTTGGTAAGTAACTTGAGGTTATCGCTGTCAGGTTCGTCGCCAAATGCATACTGATAGCCGGAGTGCATATGTTCAGATGGCGGTATCTTCATGTGGCCTGACATGATATTTTTTACGATGAGATGTATCTTAGGCATCATCAACCAAGCATCCAGCACAGTGAATCGCGGAGATATCACGCGCATCCAGCCGGAGCTATGCTCACATGGTTCACTTCCATGTTTCCATGGGAGTAGAGGAGAAGTCAGATAGAATTCTCGATGAGCAATGACAAGTTGGAGAAGGGACGTCGCAAGAGTTGAAAATATCTTGAAGCTTTGAGGCGATATACAATTTTGAGAGAAACTCATCAGCTTGTGAGGTTCAGATTGTCTGTTGAGGAGGTACTTCTTCCAGTGTCTGAAGAAGAATTCGGCGGTCCAGGCGGCTCGAAGACGTTCGCAATGTCCAATAGACCGGTTTAACCAAGCGTCACACATCTCTCCAACAACGTAGAGGTAGATTGACAAACCAAGTGTTTCTTTGTTTGCAAGTGAGACAGCTAGTGTTGAGGAACTTAAGGTGCAAAAGGCTCGCCCATCATCTTGCTTATCGCAATCGAATACATCTCTATGAAGGAGTGGACTGCGCCCCGACTGGAGAATGGCTGCAAGTTGTTGAATTGATATGTAATAGTTCCCGATCGTGAGGAGACGAGCTCCAGAGGCCAGCTGATTAGCACCGGTTTTACGAGCGTGTCTAGGGTCCTGAACCATGACAACTGGTCGTGGAGGATGGCCAAACAGGGGAATCTGACTTTGAACATCGTAATTCGAGTTTGTGTAAGTAAAGTAGCGGTCCGCTGATTCGAATAGCAAAGCTTGAGCGGATAGTTCAATTGGTGCACCGTCTGCGCCAATTGAAAGAATATCGAGACCGGATTGGCAAGATAATTCCATGAACTTCGTGTGACCTTCTAATATATCATTAGATGTCTCCTTATCGCAACTAGCAATTAATGCTACTATGAAATTAGGCACATTAGGTAATGGAACTTGAATTGTATACGCTCGAATCTGGATAGGGATAGATAAATAAGCATTTAACAGTTACATAATATTTTAGATTTTCGAGAAAACTAAGACTTACTTTGGAGAAGAGCTCCTTGTTCTTGACAACGGATTTAACAAGTTCTGGAAGCTCAGACGCATCGGTGAAAGCAATATCACCTCCTTGAGCTCCAACCAAGAAACCATTATGGTGGCAAAGACGCTTGACACAGACAGTTTGATCCGAAGCAGCTGCAATTAGTCCTGAATAGCCAAGCCCCTTCAAAACTTCAGCTATTCAAGTAAAGTTGTCGATGTGAAGACCGTCGGGTAGATGAAAACCTTCTTTAGCTCGTATCATTCGTAGACTTCGATTACCACGTCCGGCGAAGTTGTCGTTGAAAAGGGTTCACAGTGACATTTTACTACTCACTGGCAGGCCAGTGAGTACGATTCACCTCAAAACAGTCTCAATTAAATATCAAATTGACCTCAAGATCAGTTTGAGTGGGGGATATGCATGGGCTGCAGATCCACCTGGAGCTAGTTCAGTAGTACAGCTGAAGTTGAAAATTGATCCTCCAAAATCTTCTGGTGGGTTCACATAGTTTCATATCACCACTTCTTCATACATCCACTCAATCACCTTTATATTCACGCTCAAACCCTCAAAATATGATGTTTAGCACCCGCTCTGCCATAAAACACCCACTGTCTCATTGAAGTTGTGCGACTATGAGGTCCAGTGTTTGAGTGTTTATTTCATCACTTTGAAATGCACATCTTCCATCTGTATTAAATATTCTTGTAGCTCAGCTCTGTCACCCTCACATCTACACTCCAACCATAAAACACTGCATGTTCTGCTCCTACTTCAACTTAAAACACAAACAAATTCACTGAAGGCTTGGGCCTATGAAGTCAAACTTGTAGCTATTGACCCCTCTTAGAAAAGTGCAAATTTTCATCTCTATCAACCTCTCTGTAGCCACCTTCATTTATTCACGCTCAGACCCTCAAAAATAACCCTATCTGACCCCCTCAAGCCTTGATCATTCAGAATGATGAACAAGTGAGGCACTTCATTTCAGGTTGCACATTTTTCTTTCAGTTTCAACCTGAGGGTGGTCTCTGTACTCATATTCTTCTCTCCTTTACCAATACTTTGCCCATTCAAGCCCACATAATACTACTTCTGTACTTATTTGTCTCCTTCTACCTTTCATTCACATCAAGACCAAA
>NW_006768902.1:32394-52069 GCF_000204055.1 Melampsora larici-populina 98AG31
GAGTAAGTTCATAATTTTTTCATGTGTAACACTTCAATTATTGGAGTGTTGTGCATCATAGGTGAAATACTGATATGATAGATCTGATAAAACAATATGATGATGAAGGTCAAGGTGATGATTTAAAACAATATATACACATCATAAATTTCATGTGTCAGTAGTTCATCACTTACTTGGACTTATAAGATGAAATGTGGAAGGGTATCTCTCTCTCCATTTCTATCTCATCTAATTGATTCAACTTCATTGTTTTGTTTTTTGAAGTTGGGCTCATTGCCAATATGAAAAAAATTGTCTTCTACAAACATTGGTATAGCACAAGATTCAACAGACTTCAATTACATCATGAAGCAATTGCCTAGAATTTCACAAAAAAGTTCAATAATCATTTTGATTTCTTTGTTTCACAGTGCTCAAAACTTCAGGAGTAAATTTAATTGTGTCCAGTTTTTTCTGAAAAGAAAATAACAAGCAAATCAACATAAACCCAATTATGGGATCAGATATATACACATCACAAGTGATATAATGAATTATGATAGTTTGAGTTTGGTGTTTCAAAAGGAGTGGAAAGGGTATGGGTTGGGAAGCGGTACACAAGTTCTTGACCAAAATCTCATAAGGTGTTTTAATTCACTATCAAGTCCATCAAATGCGAAATTTACAACCTAATTACACTTATGAGAAGTCAAAGCCATCGATTTCTGTCTATGATCTTTACTCAAAGATTGATGAGTCACAATCATCATATGCATTGGCACCTTCAAGGCAGATTGAGTTGACCTTTTGATCAATGTTGATTGAAAGTTGAAACAACATGAGACTTCATTTGGGTTTTGCTTGAT
Source organism: Melampsora larici-populina 98AG31 (assembly GCF_000204055.1). Taxonomy (NCBI): domain Eukaryota; kingdom Fungi; phylum Basidiomycota; class Pucciniomycetes; order Pucciniales; family Melampsoraceae; genus Melampsora; species Melampsora laricis-populina. The sequence continues at coordinate 33,243 of NW_006768902.1, forward strand.
CAGGTTGACTGTCTTGACATTGCTCTAATTTGTCTATCCAAGCTGAATTCAATTTTCCCACCTGTGAATGTGGTTTTCAATATTTCCTTGAAGGGTTCAGGATTGATTGTGATTTGCTCATTTGATTAGTTGATTTATCTTGAGAAAAAGAGTCCACTGTTGAGAGTGTAATCTGTTTTGTTCTGTTTGAGTTGAGTTGTTGAGTCGTAGAGTCTTGCAATTGTTTGATTGTTGAGACTTTGGTCCTTGAGATGGATTTACACGCCAATGTAGCTTAGTATGTATACACCCCTCCAAGTCGCGACCTGGCGGCCCCGCCCGATGATAGCATTGGGATCTGGACTATCGGGTTGCATCAGGAACTTCCTGGGGAAGTCTTCAAAGGCAAAATGCAGTATTATCAGCTCATATGTATGTTGATGCTTTGGTATTTCAGAGTTAAGCTGATCTCAGGACTGCCCTTTTATAATTTCTTTCACAGTTCAAAAAAACATGTGTTCCTCCCAAAAAAGTGAACAAGCACTCTACAAACAAAGGACCAAAAAAACAATGGGTATATAAGAATCTTTTCTCTAAATACAATGAAAGACCCAACATGGTAAACAATATGAAGTGAATGAAATAGTATAAAGTCAAATGAAAAATTGCAATACATAATAGATTGATGTATTAACATCACAAACCAAAAAACAACCACTTCATAACCCATTATTTTTCCTTCTGATATTTTCATTCCTTGAATATCATATTTGAATCTCTGAGTATATAAATTAACCCCTTCCCAAACAAGTATCATACCATTACAATATATAATCAAGAGCTGTTGCTTCTGGTTGCAGGAGAAGTCTTTGGAAGGGACTGAGAAGGATATTTGGCCATAATAATTTTATTTTTTCCAAAAATCACTCAAGCCTTCCAGATATTCTGACACCTTCATGTGTGGACATAAACTAAACTTTATTTCAGTTCATTTTGGAAGACTGTTTTTCTGCTCTTCCAGGCCAAAAATTGAGGTTGGATTGAGATTGAATTGAGATTGAACTGACATTGTTTTGAGGTTGAATTGAGATTGGATTGAGCTGGACGTACTCACTGGCCTGCCAGTGAGTAGCAAAATGTCACTGTGGTTAGAGCCCGAGGGCTGATGGCCCCTAGAGTCATCACAAACTCATCCAGACATGAGTCAATTCTCATGCCCCGAGTGGACTTTCCAGCATTTTCACGTTCAGCCTTAATAGCCACTGCCTTGATCAAGCCACGTGTGGCGTCACGATTTGAAAAGAGTCCATTCCGAGCGGAAGCAGCAACAACCGTCATGAACTGGGTGAAATCACCATTTGATGAACTTTCGATCGAAGTTTGGAGGAGACGGCAATCTGATAATTTCAATAACGTGGATGAAAAGGAGTGGGTGTTGTCGGACAAGTAATCATTTCGAGAGTACTTGATATCGTCATCTTTTGCATAATCGGAATTTAGTGCTTTTAACAAGCTACGGTTGGCCTTGAGATCTTGACAAGCGCTACACACCAAGTTCTCGTCGTTTTTCTTGCAAATTAAGGTCCTTTTGCAGTCACTCGAGTATATTGCACTCCGCTCTCCGTGCCTCTTGACTTGCCAAGTTGATCTAGCATCTAATGTTGCAATTAATTGAGACTTTTGAGCTTTTGTCAACTGATTTTCTTGAGCGTGCTTTCCAAAAAGCTCTTGGCAGATATCATGTTGGTGATTTCCACGATAGATGGTGAAGGTCTTTGAGATGAATTGGGCAATCGAGTGCGTTGCTTTTCTTCGTTCCCAAGTTTCGTCATTGAGTCCTGGACAAGCCACCGTGATCGAATTAGGAATTGAGGTGGAACGTTTGAAAAAAGTAGTCAACTGAGTGTTGTTCTTGAGGTTTTCCGTCTTGTCTTTGCAAGTTTCTGTGAAAATAGAATGTTAGTATCAAGTCAAGATCACGATGTACATAGAACATCATGATCAACTTACCAGTGGCCCAGTGAGCTTGAGCAATTCTCACACGACCGTGGCTGAGCCAAATTGTAATGGCATGAGAAATCTTTGCCGCCAGTGCGCATCTCAACCTTGCATTGCTTACACTCATCGCCTGGTCTGGATAATGGACATAATTCGATAACGTTCATGTGCTTGATATGATGCTTTTGATCCTTTGAAGTTCGTGTTTCAGCAGGTTCGAAGTTAGTTTCATCGTCAGAGGATATTACGATGATGTTGGAAACGTGACACGCCGTTCGAGCTTGCTTGACTGGAGGACTAGAGTCAGTAGAATTGTTTGGCGTTCTCGGGTTAGATTCAATTTCTAATGGGCGTTTATTGGTGACGTTTGGATCAGATCGGTCATCTGGGTCTTCAGCCCCCAAAGCTTGAGAATTAAACTCATATCAGCCTCACTGGGCTGAGCACATTGAAAAAAAGAATTGAAAAAAGATAAAAGAAATAATTCAAAAAAGATAATAAAATGATTGAGAAAGGGGCAAGTACTCATTGGAAAAAGATAAAAAAAAGATTGCAATCCAAGAAAAGGAAGCATAAAAAAAGGATGAAAACCGAGAAAAGAAAGAATTGGAAAACGAGAAGTGAAAGATTGGGAAAAAGATAAAGGAAAGAATCAAAAAAAAATCTTCACCTTTGAGCGCAGCTACAATATTCTCCAGCTTGATGTTGATAAGCATCTCGGAATTGAGGTCCCAAGTGGGATGCTTTTCAGCTTTTCGGACCCAATTGACCACCATTGGAAGGCCCAAGGTCCCCTTCAAGATATTTTCTCCGATACAATCCTTAGCAAAGGCAGCATCGAGAGTTGCATTTACTGCAACCCACATACCTTCGTCTTTGTCAGCAATCGGAGCGTTTGAGAACTGTTTGAAGATTAGATCGTGACAAGTTCCTTCTCGAAGTCTGGGGCAGTTTTCACACAGATTGAGAATCTTTCGGAGGACAGATTCAGTTGATAACATTTTCACTATTTTCACACTTTTTTCACGTGTTTGTTGAAACCTTGAGTGTACTTTATTGAGTTTGATCGGCTTGGATCACTTTGATATTGTTTTATTTATATATGTGTATGCTGAATATGCAGAATATGCAGTACGTGGTGATATGTGGAGGTTTGGAGGCTGTTGGGTGTTTGAGGCGGTGTGCAAAGCTTGTGGATCTCTGGAAGGTTTAACTTTGAAGTTCCTGCGGAACTCTACAGAGCTCTTTGGAACTTGGAAAGTCCAAAAACTCACCTTTCATGTCACCTACATCAACATTTCACACCTCAAAAGTCCACTTTCACGTCACGCACAGTTTGGCAGAAATTGGCTAAAAAGCCACTTTTATGTCACGCACATAGGCAAATTTTGCCCCCAAAAAAACACCTTTCCCGTCACCCACCTCCATAGGGGTATTCCAGGGTCCTAGCGCAAGTCTGGACTCGACAGTCTCACCGCGGCTGAACATGACCTCGACACCAGTAGTGATGATGATGAGACACCAGTGAGACGATTCATACGCAACAAACGGAGTCCGGTTCCATCAGGATTGATTTTGAGTGCCAAACAATCACGAGTCTCTGGACCAAAGCTAGTAGCCCAATCAATTGATTCAGCTATTGATCGAGTAGCAGGGTTAGAGGAGCAAAACGATAGTGATAAGGTCACCATCGCCAAAATCAAGTTAGAACAACATCCAATGAGGCAAGAAGCGATGAGCATCTTCAACAAAGAATGTAGCAAAGAATTAAAACCTCATCAAATTATCAAAGTAGTTAATGAATTAAAAAAAGATGACACTGCTTCTTTTTTCTTTCATATGGATAAGGCTTACAGGTGGGATTGGTTGAAGAGTGAGGCTGGAATACTACATGAGTATAAGGATGTAGTTGAATGATCATGTATCTAATTTCAATTCCTCTCAAAAATATTTGTATCTCAGACACGTAACTCAAACAAAAGATAACACATGTATCTTACAGTAATTAAATATTGTTATTTGTTATTTTGCCTTTAATGATGATACAATTTTGCTGCTATAAATGATGATAATGAATACAATAAGATAAAAGTTTTGACATGATGAACACAATGAGATAATGAATACAATTGTGGGATACAAAGTTAAAACTGGGATTTTAGTCCCAGTTTCCCAGTTTTTGTTTTTGGCTGTGTTTGGAACTTTCCCACGTTCTCCCAGTTTCTCAGTTTGCGTTTTTAGCGGTATTTGGGAAACTGGGAAACTGGGAAAAAACTCCCAGTTTTAACTTTGTATCCCCTAAATGAGATAAAAGTTTTGACATGATGAACACAAATGTACAATAAGATTTCTAGGCTTGCCTACGTGCTACAGGTGCATGAATATAATCATAGAACATCCTTTCTGCAAGCGAATCTCTTTGTTCAGTTGCTTGAGTACGTGCAGCAGTATTTGGCTCAACCCAGTCAGGGTTTAAATTATCACCATCTAATCTCGTTTCTAACCGTTCCTTCAGCATATACTCCTTGTAGAACTCATCTTCGCCGGACTCGATTCGGATGAGGTTATGTAGTACACAACACGCCATTACGATCATAATTTGTATCTTGTATGGATATGAAGGCATTTGAGCTAATATAGGAAACCGCATTTTAGACACGCCAAAGATCCTTTCAATTACGATTCGAAGAGATGACTGACGGTGATTATAAAGCTCCTTTGCCGTTTGTGGTGTTAGACCTGAATGTCTCCACTCCTTGAGGTGGTATCGAACCGACCGATAAGATGCAAGGAAGCCTGGTACATTGGCGTATCCAGCGTCGGCAAGATAGAAGCGGTCTGGATTGAAATCAATAGATGAAAAATCAATAATCTACAAAAGAACATCTTGAGGGAGAAAACTTTTGACTTACCCTCAGGTACTTCGAATCTACCTTCCTCAAGAGCTCGAAGAAGGACACAGGCGTCCGCTTGTGATCCTTCTAAGCCGGCGTAGACAAACGTAAACAACATATTACCGGAGCACCCCGCAAGGATGTCTTGAGAGAGATCTCCCTTTTGATTTCGATGGGCTGGCTGACGGTCAGGAGGAACAATACAAGGGATGTGAGTGCCATCTATAGCACCCAAAAACTTCTCGAAGTACGGGTAAAAGCTTGGTATCTCCTTTTGGACAAGGTCCATTTCCAGTAGGTTGCCCATATCAATGGATTCGAGTGATGCCATGCCTTTGCTTACCTTATTAAATTGCTTGCTAATCGTGTGACCGGAACGTTGGAAGCGTTCACCAGCAACTTGATGTGAACCAGAATTGCCGATGATGTATAAAAATATCATGACCTGCTCCTCTAAAGTGACACTTCTCTTGCGACAAATAATAATTTTACCTTAAAGGGCTTTGATTAAGCCCTTGAAAGCAAGCTTGTCCATACGACAGAGCTCTCGAAATCAAACGTCGCTACCGTTCAAGATTTCTTGAGTGTACTGATTTCCGCGTAGTTTGGAAGTTTTACATGGGATCTTGGTTTTTGGGGCCATGATAGAATCTAGATAGTCTTTTCCAGCTTTGATGATAAATTTCAAAAGCTTGATTGGGTGTCAAGAGGCTTCAGAAGACGCATCAGAGTCTGACTCCGAAGAGGATGACATGATGATGGGGACTGTAGTGCGTATTTATATGTAAGAGGTCAACAAGGTGAGGATAACGAGTTGAGAATGAGATGTAGATGTAGATGAGTTTGAGAATGAGATGTAGAAACAAGCAAAAGTTGAGAACGATCGAGATGGTCAACAATTCAAAAATCGATTTTCGATGGTCAACAAACCAAACGCTTTTTGATCTCTCTTTTCTCTTGTTTCTCTCTTTTTTCACAAAATGCGATTTTCAACGCTTTTTTAAAAAAAAGACTTTTCTACATGTAGAAAAGCCCTGTTCCTTAATGTGATTTCAAGAAATCACGCTTAAGTGAACGTGCTCTTAGAGAAACAAATCACCTTTGGCGACTTTGTTGAAATGTGTGACTTAGAAGAGCGCTATGCTAGAGAAATATATCAATTAGACATGTATGCAGATTACATCGTGAAGCACAAGCAGATTGTCTCGAACTTGAAGAAGAAGTACTTGTGTTGGATGGTTGGTCTACGTTATCATTTGGCAATTAGGACTGTAATCTTCCGTAGAAGAAAGTTAGTCAAGACTAAAGTTAATGGCAAGACAGTGTACAAAGAAAAAGTCAGGTTACCAAATGGTCTACAAGCCAAAGTAGCGGCAGATGCAAAATTTTTTGCGGATTGGGCCGGTGATCTCCAATTTGAGGACAATCCCTACGCAGTAGGTTGTCCAAAATTTGGTTTCAGTTTCACGACTGGGAGACCATAGGTAGAATCTTCGACCTCAAAAGCTACGGAGAAGTCAACTGAAGATAAGTCACAGTCAGTATCAACCTTTAGAGGGAAGCGAGGTGGAAATAAGAAGCCTTACGTGAGGAAGAATAATTATTATTTGAATTGTAATGGTGAGCACGGCTTAATTTGAAGCTGTTGAGAATCAAGTGTGGCGTGAGAAACTAATGACGCCAATTCTTCCAGACAACGCGCAGACGACGACAACAGTGACTCCAGCTGCTTCAACGTCCTACAAGCCTCATTACGCCTATAAAGGAGCGAAACAGAACACAAAGTCCACGACCCAAGAAGATAGTCAACCTACGTAAGTAAACTCTTTTCTAAGATTACTGATTAAGAGGTCAATCTGACAGATCCTCTTAATTTGGTTACTCAATACGGTGTGTTCCATGGCTATTGTGGGTGGTGGTCTGGATTGGGTTGGGGAAAACTTTTTCTCTTCTGTTGGGTCTTGGGAAATTTTTTTCACCATGTTAGTGCCTAATAGTCTATTAGTTGTATTCAGTGATGAAGAGTGTTGTCTAAGATGAAATACATGTGTCTGTTAGCTTGATATCGAGAGATTAGGGACAGTACCTCGATGAGCGAGAGAAGACAGCAACGTGACCTACCAGAGAGCCTAGATTCTCATCGAGATTGGTCGATGGAGAGATTGAATGCTGAAGCTCGGATTGATGCTCAGAGAGTAGCTAGATCGGATTTACAGATGGAAGAGAAATCAGCATCCAAAGATTCTAGTTTGGGAGAAGATATAGAAGAAGAGATTAAGAGACAAAAGAAGGTTCCAATACCCTTGAGCCAGAGGAAAATATTCACTATTCCAGTTCTTGATCCGTGGCCAATGCCAGTCTCCTGTAGGATGAAGGTGTATGAGTGGGTAGCCTTGATGGAAGAAGTCCATTTGAAAGAAGACATCCCTTATATAGTGAGTGGGCTCACAGAAGGGTTTTGTCTTGGCATCCCACAACACAACATTCCAGGATTGCGTTGGTACACCCCAGAGAACCATTGATTGTCTTTGGAGGCAAGGAGTCAAATAGAAGCAACCTTGAAGAAAGAGTGGGAGGCTGGGAGGAGCATAGGCCCATTTACGCATGAACAAGTATATGAGAAGTTGGGCTTCTTTAGAACAAATCCGATGGGTAGTGCGGTTAATAGCGATGGATCTGTCAGGATGGTTATTGATTTATCTTTTCCGAGGGAAGGAGAAGGACCTCCATCAGTCAATTCTTTCGTGAATAAATTGAATTATGGGACCTACTGGGATGATTTCAATAAAGTAGCAGGATTCTTTCAAGATTACCCAGGGGAATGGGATGTGGCGATTTTTGATTGGCAAAAAGCATATTGTCAATTGCCAATACATCCATGTCAGCGTCAATTCCTTTGTATTATGGACTTCTACAACAGGATTTGGGTAGACTTGGCCGTCGGATTCGGTGGTGTAGCGAGTTGTGGAGTCTTTGGAGCACCAGCTCATGTTTGGAAACAAGTGATAGAAAGACTGTTAGCGATTGTCATCTTCCGTTGGGTAGATGACAACCTCATGTTTCAACGGCAAGAGCAGAAGGTCTCGTTAGAAGATGTTACAGCCATAAGTGATTGTCTAGGTGTGATGACAAACCCGGTTAAGAACCATGAATTTGCAGTGGAGCAAAAATTTGTGGGATTTATTTGGAATGGCCACAATCACACCGTTTGATTACCTGAAGAGAAACTTTGAGAAAGGCTGCAGATTATTATCGATTTGCTCGATCCAACCAAGAAGTGGGCGTTCAACAAAGTCAAGAGTATAGTAGGCAAGCTGGTGCACACAGTGCATATAGTTCCTCATATGAGGGCATATCTGAACTCATTCTATAGGTGGTTGAAATCCTGGAAGAATAAAGCAGCCCTAAGGTATACGTCAGATAGTGTAAAATCAGATGCTCATGAATGGTACTGGGTACTTAAAAACTTCAACTCACGCCAAATAATCCCCTTGCCGAAAGCAACAGAGGTAAGGTGGGTTGGGGATGCTTCTTCCTCCTTCGGAATAGGAGTGTTGATAGGAGAGAATTGGGCATGTTTCAAATTTACTCAGGGTTGGCAGACTTTTGGTTTGGCAGAAGATAAGCGCACTATTACATGGGCAGAGACTGTAGCCATTAGATTGGGTTTACTAGTACTGCAAAAAGTCAAACGTATAGCAGGTAAGAGTCATTATCTGAGTCAAGTGGATTACACGTCTGATGTGAGAGTGGTCACCTTTTGTGTGTAGGGCTGAAACTAGCAGTATGGACTGATAATACCACCTCTCAATCAAAGGTGAAGAAGAGACATTTGAAAGATAAAACGGTAAATGAGGAATGGAAGGCCATCCAAAGATTACTTACAGTTTTAGCGTGCGACATTGAAGCAAAACGTGTAACGTCAAAAGGCAATGTCGCGGATGCCCTTTCCAGAGGTTATTTAGGAGACCTCCTGTGGTTTCGGGAAGTGTTGGTAGAAGTTCCTGAGGATCTAAACCATCTTTTGAAGCAAGTATTTCCGCCAAAAGTTCATCCGAAACCGGTAGAGGTCAAGATCTAGAGTTACTACATTGCGAACCCAATTACGAGTTAGTCCATCCATTATGCCAAGGAAATCAGTGAAGAAAGACGTACTCAATTCAAACTTGAAGAAGGTAACAAAGCCGTTTGGGGCCTTCAAGAAGCACGCTTTGGGAGAAGATGACTCAGATGCACTGCAAACATTAATCAACTTCCCCAAGTGGGCAGGAAAAAATGATTGGGAGTATCATTTATCATAAAATGATCTATCACTCCACACCTGATCCATATCACCCACACTACATATGTGTAGCAGGCTCAGTGAATTGGTGGTTATCATGTACATACAGTTCTGCTCAGTTATCTGCTCAGCAGGATGAGTTATTCATATGTAATACATGCTGTAACGTTTTTCAGATTGACAAAAGCATTCAAAAGATAGACTACATACACTGACTCAACCTTTTGGTGTAATCTCATCAACTCAACTGCATGTAATACCCTTTCTGTTACTAAGAAATAGCTTCAAAAATATTGCCTGAGCAGCTACAGAATTATATGTAGTGAATTCTTGGGACAACTTTTTCCAAGTCAAAAATGTTACATGTTGTATAACATGTGATTTATATATTTTGATGGGCAAAAAACTGAGCAGTCCTGTATGTACATAATAGAAAACTATTTACTTAGCGTACTGCACATATGTAGTGTGGGTGTTGAGGCTCAGGTGAGCGGTATTGGATCTTTTTATGACAAACTGTACTATTAATCATTTTCCTCTTCCAATGTGGGGAAGTTGAATGATGTTCACAGTGATGTAGATGAAGTTAAGCAACATTACCTAAGAGGAGCATGGGAAGCCGGTACTTTGAAGAGCTATAATTCAGGGATTGTGAAGTTACATTGATTCACAGTCGTGAAGAAAATTGATAAATCAAAACTCCTACCAATCTCATCTTCATTACTAAAACGTTTTGTGGTTTGGGCTTTGAAGAAAGAAGTCGAGAAAGCGGCTGACGATGAATCTGTAAAACATACAACTTTGAAGTCTTAAGTGGCAGGAATCAAAGCCTGGCATCTTTTCCATGATGAAGAGTACCCGACGAAGGTAGACAACACGGTGAAAGCTCTTTTAAAAGCGTTGAGAATGATGGAAGCAGAGCTAGAAGAAGTCGACAAGAAAAGACCGCCGGTGTTGATCTCAGATCTAGTTATCTTGTTGGAAGTTTTACCAGAGGAAGGAGAGATTGGCCTAGCGATGTTGACAGTGGCCCTGGTATGTTTCTGGGGGACAGCTAGGTTGGGAGAGTTGATCTTCAATGACTCTAAGAGAACGGTGCCAAAGTGGAATGACTTGAGATGGGCGGTTGACCGATCCTGGGTAGAAATCACAATTCATAATGCCAAAACAGCTCGTCCAGGTGAAATCCAGTTCATTAAATTATATCGCCAAGACTCTTTGTTGGATCCGGTATCTGCGTTGGAAGAGTGGTCCCACTTCAAAGACTGGAAGTGTAGCAATGAGATTTTTCCAATTAGTATAGGAGGGAAGAAAAGACGTTTAGGAAAGGTAGAGACAATAACTCACTTCAGAAACGTGTGGAATTCCCGTTGATTGAAGAAAGACCAATTACTCCATGGCCACTCGTTCCGGATTGGTGGTGCTTCACTGAGGTGGAATTTAGGAGCTGACAAAGATGAGATAAAGAATTGCGGTTGTTGGGCATCAGACGCTTATAAGATATATCTCAGGAAGTATTCAGATAAAGAATTAGCAAAGACTAAGAAGCTGTTAAGAGATTTGATTCGGTTGAAATAGATAAGCAGGTAGTATTGCACCTGGTAGTGGATCGACGGATCTTCGTTGAAGACTGATCCTTCTAGAGACTTCAAATGGCGTAATTCAATTATCCTTTTGATACAGTAAGGTTCTGTAGTGTCAAACTCTACGTGGTTTGAGGGTTGGGGCTTCTCAGGGCTCACGGCTCAAATCCCCGCGAGTCTAGGGGAAGAGAAGCCCTTAGCGGTTTCTTTGCTCTCAACCCGGCAAGGCAGTTATACCCCGGTAATAATAACATATTACCGGTGGTAGACCCGCCTAGCTCGCCGGGGCATACCCCCAAACCACCAGTAGTAGATACATAACATATTTATTAGTAGTGGTCGCAAAGAATGCCCTTAAGGGGTCCATTCTTTGGGAACACATGTAATGAGTTGAGATAGAAGTACAAGTAGAATATGTACTTCTAACTACTCATCCTAAACATTGCACATACCAGTTAGTAATTGGACCGCAGGCCTCCCTTGGACCCAATGGAGGACACCGCGCCTGTTGGCTTGTGTTAAGCCAAGCTTCAAACAGAGTTGCAAGCAATTTGTATCTGGCATCTGCGTCTGCGGATCCGCAATTGATACTCGGAGATCAACAATACACGGTGATTGAAGTGGGCGAGTATAAGATGAGGACTTGGAATAGAAGAAAAAAGAGAAATTGGAAAAAGGATGGCGAGCAAGGGATAGATTAGATTGAATGAAACGGGGTGAAAAGAAGATACTGGTGTAAGAACTAGTGGATTAGAGGGTGATGGGAAGAAGAGGTTCACCTTATATCTATTTCAATTTGCCATGGTCTGTCCCAATACTGGAACAGCTCCACTCAATAGTGCGGGAGCGGAGCGGGTGTGGAGCGCTTTTTTTGGGGCTCCGCGCACCACGCATTGGAGCGGAGCCTCTTCCCCGCTCCGGGATACCTGGAATTCCTAGAGCGGAGCAATCGCTCCGCTCACCTCCCCGATCCGGCACTCCCCGCTCTTTAGTGCGGAGCAGAAACCCTGTACCCAGGGGAAAGGGTACAGGCTTGTAAGGTGGCTTCCCTCTTTGATTTAAGCTCATATCATTCATCCTTTTGAACACCAACACCAAAAGATCGCGGCGCATCAATAAACCAGTTAAAACTAATCTACATCCAGATTTGATTTCACATTCTAATAAGTTGAGTAATCCAATCAAATCAATTTCAATCAATTTTCTGCAAATTAAACTGATTAAATGATGACTCCTCAAATTCAATTCTTGATCTAGAATCAATTCTCTGATTAATTTATGTATTGATTGTGATGATGATCCTACTATAGATTCAATGTGGCTTAATTCTGATATCATTGTACTTGATGGTTTTGTTTTTAAACTTTCATCTTGATTCAAATCGGATGAATTGTAAACCAAATTCAAGAGTGTTTCTAATTGATGATAACCTATTTCAGGATGATCTCAATCAATACTCAAGATTGATTTGCTTTCAATGATATCACAGGGTTCATCAGATGGCCTTACATGAAAACTATTTTGAATCTTTACATTAATCTTTTCTTCTAACCATTCTCTCATATACCTTGTATAGTTTTCTAATTCTGGTTCTTCAATTACTCTTGAATCTTGATGAGACTGATATAAATCATTTAATCTAATTGATACATTTCCAACTTGAATAGGATTGAATGAACTATCATCACCCATGAGTTTATATAGTTATATGATATATGCTAGTTGTTATAGTTATAGTTACGTTGTGAGGGTAGTGACTCTTTTGAAGGAGGCTACTCTCACTAATTGTGGTACTGGGACTAGTTAAATGATGAATTATAATAATTTATTCTTATATTTCAACTGTTAAACTAGGTACAAAGAAGGAGATGATGATGAGAAAGGGTGAGATAAGATGGGAGGTTAACAACTAAGAGTCTGCTGGGACAAATCCTGGCAGACTACAGTTAGTTGACTCTTAAAGAAGAGGTTTTTATTTGTTAATGATGAAAAGGGTGAGAACAGGATCCCAATGTTCTCCAATATCCTTCTTGGTACTGGATAAGGAGTGATTATAAAGATCACTATCTTGGTTATCTCTTAGAGGTCACCAACCTGTTTGGTTATTATCTTGGAGGTCACCAACCTATTGGTTATTATCTCAGAGGTCACCAACCTAGTATATAAACTACTTAGGGGAAGTAGAGGATCCAGAAGTGAAGTGTATAACTTACTAGGATCTAGTCAGGAAAGATCAAGGTATATAGAATGAATCACTAGTATTACTATTTGTAATACTCTTGATTGTTATTCTAATTGAACTCTTGATGGTTCTTTAGAAAGTGGTATGTATAAAACTTGGTTTCTTCTCTGAGGATGAACTGAGTTTTGGTTTATATATTCAGCTCTTTAAACCTAATATTGTGATATACACAAGTGTTACAATATTAGGTTTATAGTTATTATTTTTATTATTTTTATAATTACTTACACTTAATGTTATGTTCAGTAGTCATTAAGTGTTTTATGCTATATAAGCATTTTTAACTCTTGATACTGAGTTATGAGATGTTACTACTGTTTTTTTGTATGTAATCTTATATGTTACATATTAGTTCTTGATTACGTATATATGTAATTAGTGTTTTATACATATCTTATTACATGTTACATATATTTCTAAGATATATGTACATGTATTTGGGTTTTATGAGTAATATTTATATTTACAAGTTAGTCTTTGGGTACATGTGTATGTACCCAGGGCTGACATACGTAGTGTACTCAAGTTCCTCACCGTGAAAGAAATCCATATCTTATGTCTTTTTCTCATTGATCAACCGCTCAAAAGAGTGGTGCGGAGCGCTAGCGGAGCGGCAAAACCGCTCCGCTCCACCCAAGCCCAATTTTTTTTGAAAAAAAGCGGAGCAGGTGTGTGGCGCTCGAGCGCAGTTGCTCCGCTCCGCCCCCAAAACTGGTCAAAATCCAGAGCGGTGCGGAGCGGTTCCAGTATTGCCTGTCCGATTCGAGGCTTGCAGGTTATGTCGGAGGAATGGCAAACCACTTTGGGCAAGATAGGGTGACGTGGTTGGTCCTCTCCCTGGGTTCGTCCATGTCCAGATCGAGAAGCTAGAGGCGGATTTCTGGCAATATTGGAAAGGATTGAAGGGCCTAGGGTTGCTTGATTGCCAAATCTGGTGGCAATCAGCAGTAATATAGCCTGTATACACATACAGTTTACGCAACACACGCTACTTAGAGCATCCACTATCATGACAGTGTTTTATCGTAAATTTTGCGGTCCCAACCGCGAAATTTAATCATGTGTGTAACAAATAAATTGGTAAACGCATGAAATCCACTATGAGCTGCTTTACGATTGGATTTACCAATGATAAATCACTGTGAATCAACCAGATCCACAGTGGTATGATTTTGAAATGAATCATCTCATTTCTTGTAATCTTCATCCCAAAAAATCACTCATAATCGCAATGCCCTCTTTGTTGAAAAGACAAGTGACAATGAGGAACAACAAGAGTATGACCAACTGGCCTTGGACTCTTGTTTGATGAACCTGGTATGCCACCTCTGCCTTCTCACACTCACATCCGAATTGATCAAGATGTATCAATACCGCACTCAATGTTCTCCAAAACTATACAATGACTTGCCTAACACTAGATATGAAGTCAAGTTCAAACATAGATCACTAGGATAATCAAAGAACTACACATGATTGATTTCAACTTGTTAAATCTTGGCTGTTGCTATTTGCAGCCCACAAGAAAACCATGTAGGCGCTGGCCAAATTACGCCTACATGGGTGTTTCCCGCGAAGAAGCGCCTACATTTATGATGTAGGCGCTGGAAACCATCCAAAATGACGCCTACATGTCAAAAAACCCATGTAGGCGTCATTTGGTTACGCCTACATTCAAAAAATGAAATGTAGGCGCTATTTTCAAGTGCCTACATGGGAAATCCAATGTAGGCGCTCAAAATTTATGCCTACATTTTTAAAAATGAGCGCATACATTCAATTTTCAGCTCAAATAAGTGCCTACATGCAGTCCTGCATATGTAGGCGCTACAAATCCGGCAACTACAACTCCAGACTGGTCTGAAGGGTAATGAAGAACAATTTTCAAGTCAAAATGAGAGTATTGGAAGATGGAAAAAGCAGTTTGGACTCAAAATGAGTGTATCGGAAGACAGATAAAGCAGTTTGGAGTCGAAATCAGTGTATCAGAAGACGGAAAAGTCACTCCGGAGTCAAAATGAGTGTATCAGAAGACGGAAAAAGTAGTAAATTATTTCAACTCTGAACTCAGTTTGGAGTCAAAATGAGTGTATCAGAAGCGGAAAAAGAAGTAGATTATTTCAACTCTGAACTGCTATTCACGTCTTCTGA
The DNA here is from genome assembly GCF_000204055.1 of Melampsora larici-populina 98AG31. NCBI lineage: Eukaryota > Fungi > Basidiomycota > Pucciniomycetes > Pucciniales > Melampsoraceae > Melampsora > Melampsora laricis-populina. Next base: position 48,372 of record NW_006768902.1, read on the forward strand.
TACACTCACTTCAGAGTTGAAAAGAGCATATTCATCTTCCAATATGCTTAACTGCTTTTTCCATCTTCCAAAACACTCATTTCAACTCCAAGCTGCTTTTTCCATCTTCCGATACACTCATTTCAACTCCGAACTGCTTTTTCGGTCTTCCAATACTCTCATTTTGACTTGAAACTTCTTCTTCATTAGCCGTCAGACCAGTCTGGAGTTGTAGGTGTTGGATTTGGAGCGCCTACATATGCAAGACTGCATGTAGGCGCTTATTTGAGCTGAAAATTGAATGTAGGCGCTCAAAAATAGCGCCTACATTTCAAATTAGATATGTAGGTGCTTGAAAATTACGCCTACATTCTGAAATTTTGAATGTAGGCGTAACCAAATGACGCCTACATGGGTTGTTTATCATGTAGGCGTCATTTTCAATGGTTTTCAGTGCCTACATCATAAATGTAGGCGCTTTTTCGTGGGAAACACCCATGTAGGCGCTGCCAAAACAGCGCCTACATGGTTTTCTTGTGGGCTGCAAATAGCAATGGCCTAAATCTTTAGAAAGGAAGAGTTCATTCTTACATATTATCAGGACAACAAACATTATCGAATGAATCAAGAACCAAATTGAGAAACTATTTAAAAGAATCAAATCTTGAATTAGTCGGATCGATTAATGAAGATTATGAAGATCTTATTGGTGTGGGAATGGGATTGAGATGGATGATGGATAGAAGTATGACACAAATCGAAAGGGTAGCTATTCAACAAACCAATCAAAGATGAGAACACTCGAAGTTGAGTCTTGGGGATGAGTTTTGAAGTTTGAACTTTGGAGTTGAGGGTTTGAGGGTTGAAATTTGAGATTTGAAGTCTTGGACTGTGGAGTTTTGAAGTTTGAGGTTTTGAAAAATGTTGTTGTTAACCGGTTATCCTACAATAAATCAAGTCGTAGGCTTGCGCAGATTTGAACAAGTGGGATGCAAGAGTTGACACAGTCGTACGGACCGCAAGTCTAAAACAGGTCCATAGTGGACCTGTCTATAATTTAGTGTTAAAGTTATGATAAATCACTTGGTTACCGCACCCATAGTGGATGCTCTTAGCGTGTTGCGCCGCAGCTGCTGCTGTAGCCTAGCGACAAAAAAAAGGCTGAAACCTAAGCCAGGTTATGCTGCTTAACACCCGCAACAAATCCTCCCTTACGGGATAATGCTGCTGGCCATTGAAACCCGCTAGGCAACGTTATGCAACGCTACGGATAACGTAGCTGACCCAGGGTTTATTTGATCAAGTTGATTATTGAGAAGATTAGTTTAAATAAATGATTGATAAGAAGATGAAAAAGTTGATTGATGAGAGGGTGATAGAAATTGAAGGATAGTAGAGAGTGGTTTTAGGAAGGGGGTGATGCATTCCTTAGTAGAATCAGTAGATTTGGTGGATACAAATTCAGTACAGATTCTGTAGAGGTGCAGTACTAGAAAATCTGTAGGTACTGATCTGTACTTTGTAGACAATTGGGGATTTTTGGCCTTACAGGTTGGTATGAGTATTGACATATGGGAATGGGTCGGGGAAAGGGTGTTGGATAATGATGTAACCGTATCATGTCACCACATCCACTCCTTGTAGATGAAACTATATAGCTACTCATTCATAGAATGGCAATCTATGATTTCACAAGAAGAGTTGGATGAAAGGGATGAAGGCAATTCCCCAATTCCCAACTTCTTCATCCTAAAATTATAATCTAAAATCTATCATCTTTTTACATCCATTTCATTATCCTAGATTCTTTCCTGTCTTGAAGAATTTTAGTAGATAAAATTATTTACCTCCCACCCGCCCTACATCATTAACATTTTTGCATCATTTTTCTTCAGAAAAAATCAGAAAATAGTAGTTTAGTATAAGTTGTTGTTTCAGTCTTAATTTTATCAAAAACACATATTTTTATTGTTGTAGGTGCGAGAAATGCGCAAGCTGCCCTCATAGAACTAGAATTTGTTTTCTTATCTTAAGTTTATGTCCTAGTTGCGCTTTTCTAATTTCTGTCAGGTCTAGTTCACATCATGCTGATTAAACCTGACCTCGCGGCTGTTTAGAGTGATCATGATACACGTAGTATCCAAAACCAAAGAGACCCATTCCTAGTGCAGTAAGTTTCAGTCAAATTTACAGTACCGAGGTCGTTTACAGCAACAACGGTGGATGCTCTAAGTCTGCATTAAGTCTGCATTTGTCTGAATTAATTCTGCATTATTTTTCATTCTGTGCATTAAACTCAATCATATTTTACCTTGAGAAATGTATTCTTTTTGCAGTGTGAATTGCAGGTGTCTTATTGTAATTACTTTGAGATTAGTGAGCTAAGATACTGATGTTGATACAAACCATTCCCACTTCGCATCTTCAAAGGCTATGGTATGGAGCTGCAATGCAGATTACAAAAGTTACGTAAAAGGAACATTTCAAAAAGGAGATATCAAAATTAGAGGACAGAAGAATGAATGGATTCAGTACAATAAGACCGAGGTTAGGCTGATCAGTCAAGGCTATAGATATCGATATTATGCTGCAGTAGTTTCGTCAGATTTACGAGTGTGTGTGACTTTCATGAGCTCGGGGGTTGCGAGTTCAATGATGGAATGAGTTACATTCGCCCTCCGTAGACCGTCTAAGATCAAGAACAAGGTACTTTGGAAGGTGATCACATCAGTCCTGTGACATCTGAACGTATGATGACCACTCCGCTTACATGTTTCCCAAGGTTGCAATGGTATTGTTCATGCCCTGTAGAATTGTAAAAAGTATGAGAAAAAGGAAAGAAGGCGTGTAGATCTTGAATATACATAATGCAACTTACAATACGAAGTATAAGCCAAAAGCTAGGATTGAAAATGAATTGACCTTTCTGAACTAAACACGCCTTGAGGGAAATGTAAAACATAAGATAAATTCAAGCAATCAAATATGTACATTTGGATTTGACAAGAAAATGTAGGCTGAAGTTTAACACATACTGCGGAAATTACTAGAAGGAGATTTAAGAATATGATGGCAAATTCTATCACGGTATTTGCAAAGACTCCTTCCAGTTGTCGTTTCACTGAAACATCCAACCCTCTTCGATTCTTGAAACTTTGGAATACCGAATATACAAATGGAATATAGAGCTGATAAAGATTGAAGCATGCGTTTTTAGATTGAGATATCTTGCCCATGAATGAAGGACTTACCAAAAATGTTAATGCATTGAAGAAGATATAAGAATCTAAACCCGCCACGGTGAAACGCACCAAAAGATCCTGATTGAAGGAATGAACTTACATCTTCAGCTGTACTCATACCACTACATTTCAAAAAAGAACTGACGATATGGGGAAATGCCCGTTCGAGTTTAACGACTAGAGGTAGCACGCGAGCCGCGCTGCAAGTGGATGGTGTACAGGCAGGGGCCGACTCCCGTAGATATTGAACAACGGGCATCGCCAGCTCTCTGACGCGGTGATACTCCAGGGTGAGTTGGAAGAAGTAGGTGACAATCGCCGCTGAGATTTGAGGAGAGTTTTAGAGAGTTTCATGTACCGTTGCATTGAAAGAATATGTAAGCTTACCAGTAGGTGCAAATACAATTGCCATCAACGATATATTCAATGCCCATGTTGCTGTGGTTGAGAGCAATCTTCCCGTGGGATTCATGCTTT
>NW_006768903.1:0-7508 GCF_000204055.1 Melampsora larici-populina 98AG31
GGACGACATGATTCTTCGATTCTTGCCAAGGACTTTGAATTATAACTATAAAGCTTTAACTGATTTAGGATGAATCTTTGGTGGGAAAACTTGTCGAAGCAGGTGTTCAAGGTCCCCTGGAACTTGTATCTTCACCTCTCGAAACCACATCAGGTCACCTAAGTAGCCTCTCGACAGAGCGTCTGCGACGTTCCCTTTAGATGTCACGCGTTTCGCTTGAATGTCACAAGCTAATATTGTAAGCAACCGCTGAATAGCTTTCCATTCCTCATTCACTAACCTATCCCTTGATTTCCTCTTTGTCACAGTCGACTGGGACGTAGTGTTGTCCGTCCACACTGCAAATTTCATCCCTATCGGAACAGCCTTTCTTAGTATGTCACTGTGTTGGATGCGGTCAGAAAACTTTGGGCTCACCTGCTATTTGCCTCAACTTTTGTAGAACCAGTAGCCCTAACCGTATTGCTACGATCTCAGCCCACGCTATCGTGCGCTTCTCCTTCTCGAGCGCCAGCGTTTGCCAACCTGGGGTGAATTCGAAGCAAGCCCAATCTTCGCCTATCAGAACTCCTATGCCAAATGAGGATGAGGCATCCCCCACCCAAGCTACTTCCGTTGCTTTGGGGGATGGAATAATTTGTCTAGTCTTAAAGTTTGTTAACACCCAATGCCATTCTCGTAAGTCTACTTTTACGCTTGATGTCGTGTGCCTGAGCGCTGACTTGTTCCTCCAGCTCTTCATCCAGCTGTAGAAGGAATTCATATATGGCTTCATGTGCGGTACGATATGAACAGTGTGTACCAACTTCCCCACAATACTCTCCACAGTATGTAACACCCATCTCTTTTCCGGCTCTAGTAAATCAACAATTAATTGTAATCTTTCTTTCAATTTAACTTCTGGCAGTCGCACCGTGTGGTCATGCCCATTCCAAATGAAGCCCAAAAACTTTTGTTCTGCCGCAAAATCGTGATTTTTGATTGGATTAGTCGATACTCCTAGGTCGTCACTCAACTTTGTAACATCTTCTAAAGTCACTCGATGGCCTGGTCGTCAAAACATCAAGTTGTCATCAACCCAACGGAAGATGACTATCTCCAGCAGTCTCTCCACGACTAGTTTCCAGACATGTGCCGGTGCGCCAAACACTCCACAACTCGCCACACCTCCGAAACCTACAGCTAAGTCGACCCAAACTCTATTATAAAAGTCCAATATGCAAAGGTAACGTCGCTGACAAGGGTGAATTGGCAATTGCCGATATGCCTTTTTCCAATCGAAGATCCCCACATCCCAATCTCCTGGGTTGTCCTGGAAGAATTCTGCTACCGTATTAAAATCATCCCAATATGTTCCATAATTTAGTTTATTTACGAAGGAATTTACAGAAGGTACTTCTGGGTCATTCTTCGGGAACGACAAATCGTTAACCATCCGAATGGACCCATTGCTATTAACAGCACTCCCCATTGGGTTTGATCGAAAGAAGCCGTAACACTGGAAAACTTCTTCGTGAGTGAATGGACCCTCCAATCTCCCCGCCTCCCACTCTTTCGCCAAAGTTGCCTCTATCTGCGACCTAGCTTCTAGAGCTGACTTATGATTTTCCGGGGTATACCACCTCAATCCAGCTAGTTCATGTTGCGGTATTCCTAGACAGAATCCATGTTTGAACCCATTTACAATGTACGGGATATCTGACTTTAAACCAACTTCTTCCATCAACATCACCCACATATCTACTTTCATATTGTGCCGAACCGGAGTTGGCCAAGGGTCACTAACGGGGACCGTGAAGATCTTCCTCTCACACAAAGGTAGCGGTTCCTTCCTTGATCTCCCTAGATTCTCTGTCGTGTCTTCGTCTGAATCAGAGGATGTATTAGAGCTTTGCTCTGTGACTGATGGCTCGGGGATCGTCTCTATCCTTTGCTCCTCTAACACCAACCGCTGTGCAGGTGCGCAAATATGCACTGACATCTCACTGTCCCTACTAAAACCCACAGCAATTTAAATTGGTATTTCTTTTTAGGCACATTTCTTTGCAAAGGATACAACTATGGAAGCTCTAAACACTAAAAATTCAAGAACATCAAGACGCGTTAATAAGAAAAGTTCCACGAGATCAATTTCCGCCAGTAGACCCAAGCCAGAACCAAGGTAAACCATCCAATCACAAAACTACGTCAGTCCAAACCGTCAACTTCATTTGAGCAAAACACCTCGCTGCTCATGTTGCTTGGGTCTCCTCTTGTGCGGACGACTTATTGTTCTGTCGATTCTTGTTTTGGTAATTTGGTTTATACAAAGTAGACGCTACTGGGGTGGTTGTTGATGTTGGTTGCTGATTCTCTCCTGCTAGCAACCAAGACGAACGTCAGGCAAACAGTCAAAATAGGAATCAGATCTCCGCATCAAGGGCTTACCATTCTTATTGTACGAATAATAATTATTCTTTTTAACGTAAGGCTTCTTAGCACCACTCCTTTTTCCTCTGAAGGATGACGCTTGATGCGATGGAGCATTTGAATCAGGAGTCTTATTGCTGACTTTTGAGGCGACATCAACCTTCTTCCTCCCGGTAGTAAAGCTATAGCCATACTTTTCTCCACCAACTGCATAAGGATTATCTTCAAACTGCAAATCACCAGCCCGATCTGCAAAGAATTTTGCATCCGCCTCAACCTTTGGTTGAAGACCATTTGGTAACCGAACCTTATCTTTGTAAACCGTCTTGCCATTAACTTTCGTCTTGACTAACTTTCGTCTCCTAAAGATCACAGTCTGTATAGCTAAGTGATAACAAAGGCCAACCATCCAACACAAGTATTTCTTCTTCAGGTCAGAAACTATTTTCTTATGCTTCACGATATAATCAGCATAGGCGTCTAACTGGTAGATTTCTCTCGCGTATCTCTCCTCCAGATCACACATCTCGATAAAATCTCCAAACGTTATTTGTTTTTCTAAAGCCTTCTGAGTAGATTTTGACTTCTCTCTTTTCTCTTTAGTTTTCTCATCATCGTCTTCATCATTATAAGCATCAAGGAATGACCTTTTGAAAACTGAGAGGGGTACATAAGTTCTAAGTCTCTTGAAACCTTTATCCCACTTCCTTGGTAAGTCTGGCAAATCCGCCGAGTCGAACTCTAATAGATCGAAATCTAACACAGCCTTCTTCGCTTTCTCAGACTCATCCGAACTCGAATCGTCTTCTGATGACGACTTATCAGAGTCAGACTCCGAGGAGCCCGAGGGGTCGCCATGGGGGCTGGACGACCTTTTCTTCTTTGGCTTAGAGCGTCTTCTCTTCTTCTTTTTCGACTTCAAAGAGTCTGAATCATCTGAGTTAGATTCGTCGCTCGAGGTTTCTTTCTTCTTTTGTTTCCTCTTCTTCGACCTCTTTTTTGGTTTCGAAGGTTCTGAGTCACTCGAGGAAGGTTCGTCACCAGGTCCGTTTCTCCCTTTTGCATCATGAAGTACTCCATCTACTCTATCCTGAGTGGGGCGTGCTGGATGGTCTTTCTGGTTCACCCCTCCTGAGATGCTAGCCAGCAGCTGACTCGAATCGTCAACTCGTGGATTTGACAGGCCTACCCCTGGAGCCGGGGCCCGTTTTGGATACGGCTCGTCATACTCCATTTCAACACTGGAACCGAAAGAAGAATTGAACGCTTGGATCAGCCGCCTGGTGGTCGGGCCATCTTTCGCATTTAGCGCCTTAGTCAACGCCTCTAGAATAGATTTGCTCCCCGGATTCGTGTTGAACTTCCCGGTTCCTCGTTGAGGAGTCCCCGTATAGCTGAAACAGAACCACAACCACACCAAACCAAGGTGAGTTTCTAACCTTCTTCACAACATCTTTATAACAGATAAGAAGGGAGAGGTGTTCTATCCGACAGAAGAGTATTAATTGATTCTCGCATGCCTCTATAGGTTTGGAATCCCTCCTCATACCTCGAACCTCACTTGCGTGAGGGACTAGGTCCATGGTGCGCATCAAGCTGCAACCTAGTAATCTCCAAGCGTAATGGGAGTGTCGTACTCTATGAACAGGCTCTCAAAGCAGCCCTCAGCATAGGATCTGCCGACCGTGGCTCATGGCGCTTCAGCAGCCTGCACTATTCCTCTGACCTGCGCATCTAGCAGCCATGGTCCACCAACACTACCATCTCCAGAATGACAGACATGTCTCGGATCAAGTGTGTGAGAAGAATACAAGGATAAAAAGGGAAAAAGAAGATGGAAAACGATTGTGGGTAAAAGACTTGTCTAACGACATACCATCTATAGGTAAGCTATTTTTCGGATCCAAATTTTCTTTTTGATCCGCTAAACCTTTCCCCTTCTTCGCAGCTTCTAGCTGACGCCTTTCTTCATCTCTCCATCTTTCCATCTTCTCTAACTCTTTCTGTTTGAGTACCAGTGGTTTCACGTCCGCCGTATCTGATTCTGGATCTTCACTTTCATCCTCCTCCTCGACTTTGCTCACCGGAGAGACTTGATCTCCCATCTCGTCTTGCGTATTCGCCTGATCCACTTGAATTGGCTCTTGAGGCTTCGACTTCGGTGCACGAGAGGCAGCCCGCTTCTGACGTTCCTCTGCTTGATCTTTCTCTTTCATCTGTCTAGCTAACTTCTTTTCCTCTTCTTGTCTTGCCGATGTAACCATTTCTTGACGATCTAACTTGCTTTTAATCAGTTTCTGGATTTGACTCTTGTTCATGTAGAAAGAAAATGACTTTTGGAGTGACTATAGCTAAGCTAGTTTTGAGAGCGTAAAGAATTTTAGAATAGTGACTATGATATTAAAGAAAAAAATTCTTAGAAAAAATTCTCTATTTTTAACTAAACACGTGCAAGACGTTTTTACTAGAAATTGAAAGAGAGAGATGTCGGAAAGAGAAGAGACCTCAGGAGGGCGTTTCTAGAGAGAAAAACTTTTCCCTCTCTAGTCTCTGCACAAATGCCACAACCAAATGGTTGCCCGGCCCGAGGGGCCTCGAGTCTCTACCCTTCCCGACTCTCCTTACGCCCGACGTATTGGACTATATATTACCGTCGCGAGCTTGGGGTAATCTACGATTCATTCTTTGTATGTCTCATTACTCAACACACAACCTCATTTTATATGTACCTGCACTATGGACTCTTCAACCTTTCAATCATGAATATCAATCATCTTACACTTTTCAATCTCAAAGTCTCTCATAATCCCATTTAAGAGAATATAATGTCTTACCCATAAATGCCTACCAATCCAATCCAAAAATTGGTTGAAAATATTTGATTTCCTCATTGGGATACACATCTGCCATTAAAGAAGTCTTTTAGTAATTTTATACCATGATCATGATCATCAATTAGAGCTACATTAACCTGAATCCAGGCTTTGAATTTTGAAATCAGAGAACTCAAGTGAGGGAATGGCTTTTTGAAGATATACTGCAGGCAGCTGACTGGATTGGTACCGACTGGCTGGGGACCCCGAGAGATGTACCGGGTCGAATTTGGTAAATCGCAATCTGTAAGATCACAAGAATTCGAAGAAGACCATCAACTTACCACAAGAAGATGAGCAAATCAAAATCAAAATCAAACAAATCCAAACCAATCGAAGTACTACAATCCACTTCAAATCAAAAACCATCAATCAAATCAGAATCAAACAACTTTAACCCATTCACCACTCTATTCAACTTAATCTTATTCTCAATTCAATTCATCTTCAAAATCATCAATTCTATTATTCGATTAATCTTATTTCAACCTCTCATTAGCTTTCCTATCATCATCTTCATCATCATCTCAATCACTCCTACGGCTCTTAATTATCTTATCAACTTATTCTCAACTAAACTCATTCGACTCTTGACCTTTTCAACACCTTCGATTCCTCATCTCACTTATCTCTATTGTACGATCCTCAATGGTCCATTCTTTTGTGAAGGATCAACTCTCAAACCGATTCCAGTATCTAAAATCACTCGATCAGTTGCTGATAGCGCTAAGTTAGCCTCCGATATCTTTGAATCCGTCGTCGGCCTGGGCGATCCTCATAACCTTGGCTTACATCAGGCTGATATCCTCGAATTGGCGTTGGCTGTACAACATTCTACTTCACTCGAAGGAAAAGATGTATTAGCACCTCAGCTTATGGATTTGAGTGAGATGACTAGAGATGTGAAAGATCAAATTATCAGTCTGAATAGTCAAGGCATCAATACCTTCTCATTCGTAGCTTATGAGGTGAGACACCATTTTCGATTTCTTAAAACACGAATTCAACATCACTGATGAAGTTCTTTACAATTTAGTTTTCAAGACTACAAGATTTGATAGAATTAATTCAATCAGGTTCCAAAAAATATACAACTCAACATGTTTCACACAACTTAGATATCTTATTCCAAAGACTTTCAGAAGACTTAACCAAACTATTAAATGATATTGACTTTCCTTACCATTAGCATCTAGAGCCAGTGATTTAGGTACAAAACTTACAAGTGACTTCTTATCATCACACTTTAAATTATTGAAATTTAAAGTATCTACTCCGATTTGGAAAAGATCTTTGAAGGATTCTTGTCTCAAGACAATGGGTCTAGAGACTTAATCGTAACTTCGGAAAAGGTGGAAAAGTTTAAATTGGTTTGGAAGGAAGAAACTTGAAGAAGTAAGAGTTCTAATGGCTTATCGTAATAATGTGGCCTTTCTGTAAGGTGATTGATTTGCTTGGATCTTTTATTCCATCGATTTTAAAATTTATTATAATACTGATCATCTTTCATTTCTTGAATGTAGGCTTCTTTAATTGGTTCACATATTGCTGATCATCAGTTATCAGCTGAAGATGAAGTTCATGCAATGAGACATATCATTGATAATGTCAAACAAGCCGTTAAGGAATCAAAGTCACAAAAAAAGCGGGTTAAGAAACTTGAGATTGATGCATAGGGAGTAATGTAAAAGATTTTGATAGGTCTTGTTTCATAAGATGCCAATGTAGTATAAGCTTTTCTAAGGAAGGTAAGATAGATCATTATATGTATATAGCTGTTATGGCCTTGGAAAGTTGTAATATCCTAATTCTACATGTGATAGTGTATTTTTGAAACCATGTTGCACAATGTCTGCTGTGTTATGTTTACTGTACTCCAATATGCTCAAGACAACTTTGACATTCATGAATACATTCTGACTCCTGAAAATCCAATCCGGTGCAGGTGCTCATAGATCATGATATATTGCACCGAAGAAGTCTGGAGAGTTCATGATCGAAGCCACATTCTCTTTCTCCAATCACAGTGACACTGACAATGTTCACATTGTGCAGGAAAAATGGCCGTAGAGGCCTTGGCTAATCTGAGCGAGATTGTAGGCAGCGTTGCAGAGGGTTCTCACGAGGCTGAAAAATGCTCACCATTGGAAGGATACATGCCTCTTAATCACTCACTAGCAGCTCACCCGGACAGATGGCATGTTTGAACAGATTGAAGATATACAC
>NW_006768903.1:7608-19905 GCF_000204055.1 Melampsora larici-populina 98AG31
GGCAAGCTATTCGAGTATAAATGAAAGCATTCAGTAGCAACTATCTTTTGCATGATGTAGTAAATAGTATAGGAAGCGGATAGCTAGGGATTCTTTTTCTCTTATACCCAAGCTTCAGATGTAGTCGAGAAAGCAAGGGCTATTGGAATGAATGAAGGCATAGGTGCGACATTCAAAGCTTTGGTCCATCACAAAGCTACTGAAATAATTGGAGCTCAATGGGTCGCCGAGAAATCAGGTCATCAAACATGGTACGAAAACGCTCGACAGGATCGACCCTCAAGGGGCTTTCCAAGACACGCAAGCAGATTAAAAGCATAGTTGGGAGCATTGAATAGCATACATTTCAGAACTGTATAAAGTAACACAAAAACAGGGAGCGAGACAGGTTCATCAGTGTGAGGCAAGCAAAACATTAAAACAAAGAAACGAACCCGAAGAGGGGTGAAAAACCATCGGTTTTTGCCTGCTTGGTACCTCTCCTCAAACATCTTCTTGATGGCCTTCTTTGCTTCTTCCCGCTGTGAGGGCTCCTTGAATGTTTCGTAAGTAACAATACCCTTCAATCCCTCTAACTCCAAAGCATATCGGGTTGGCATCAAGTGGTTGTAGTTGACAGCCTGTGATTGAAGAAGAATAAAGATGATTAAAGACCGGAACCGAAGAATTTTGAGCATCATTGATGAGCTTGAGGTGTTTGTTCAAGACGTACCCGGATGAAGGGTTTAACTTTCGATCGTTTAGCAAGCTTCTTGGCACCCATACCTCGAGTGACTTTGAGGGGGTATCTCTCGATACCAGCAACAATGCAGTGAGGATAAGGTCGATCTTTTGTTCCCTCGTCAGATTGCTTGATGACTACAACTTTTTTGCCTGCATGTCGACCCGAAAGAACAACGGCAACTTTGCCTCCCTTGTAAACTGAGAAATAAATTCATTGTGAGGGTAGAAGAAGACCAGAGAGACAAGTATGATCAGTTTCAATTAAAGCGTCGAAATTGCAAGGACCACAACGGTTCCGGATGTTTCAATGGAACAGGTTATGCGAGTGGAGGTTTGATGGCTGATTCGGTCATGAGTCGGATGTGGAGAAGGTGTGGTGACGATGGAACGAGGAGATTGACTCACTCTTGACCATTTTCGATGCCGGAAAGTTCGTAGGGTTGGGGTCGGAATCGTGTCTTGCAGCGTATAAACGCGATGATAGGGTAAACCAACAAAGTACAACGATTGCAGCAGGCCGATCCGACCTAGATAGGTTTCATATGATGAGACTTCCACAACTACCATCCACACTCGGTCCCAGCTCGTCACAAGTCCGACCTTACGGGGCGAAACCGACCATCGTTCATCGCGGATATGGCACTTTGAAGTTTATCACCTCAGTCCCTTGAGCCTCGACTCACAGCACTCACACTCAAAAAAGCAGAGCCATGAAAGATTCAGCTCCACAACACTTGGTCAAAACCAATTCACTTCCGTCTGCACTTTCGCCAACGTATTATTCGATTGCGATCAATATCAGCTGCACAGATTGTCTGATGCCTTAGAGCATCTCCTATCGTCTCGGTAAACGGCTTCGGTACGGTAAATTTTACCGTACCGAGGGTCAAAACTCCCAATCGTGTCAAAATCATGCATCGGTACCCACAGAATCTGTAGAAATTCTGTAGAGGTCCAGTAAATTTGCTGGACCTCTACCGATTCTGCAGAGGTCGGTATCTGCAAATCTGCTCGACTTCTACCGAGCCGATCCTACAACTCATCCTCAAATCAGTCCCACTCTATCCCACTACACCTGTATCACCATCAAACACCAATTTCATCTTGTAAATTCTCCGTTTTCTGTGATCAATGGTTTTCAAATGGTCATATAGATAACTTGGCTGTTCTCTAATTGATCTTTTTCTAATTGATCTTTTTCTAATCGATCGTTTTTTGATTGACTTTTTTCAATCGTTTGTTTTCAGCTCGTTTGATTTCAGCTCGATTGTTTTCAGCTCGATTGTTTTCAAGTCAATTGTTATGAAGTCAATCATCTTGTTTTCAAAGTGATTGTTCTGAAATCAATTGTCATCAGATCAATTGTCTTTGCAAACTGATTGTGCTCGGATGGATTGTTGCGTGATAGAACATGAGATTTGCAGTTTTTTTTACCGAACATACGATAGTGGCAATGAGGTGTTTCTGTACAGTATGTACTGTACTTTGTTTGATATAATGCAACGATAGTGGATTTCCACCGTTCTGTATCAAGTGATACCGTACCGGGTCAGTATGTACAGAAAATTTACAGAAAATTTACTCGAACAATAGGAGATGCTCTTAAGTGGCTCAAGACGGTACAGTCTTTGATTTGCCTCTCAAGGAAAGCCTGATGGAGATTTGGATGGACATGGCACGCTTTATAGGCTGCACGAGTTTAAATTTGTTGCTCAAATTTGGTCCGCGACTCGGTTTCCTGCAAAAGACTGGTACCAATTCAGCAGATGTCTAGTTGTAAATCTTTCTGCTCTGAAATACATTTTGACTGACGCTCTTGGAAAGCTCAAGCAGAACTGACATGTGCGGTAGCCCTTTAATTCTGAGTTCACAGAAAGAGATAAGATCACACAAAAATAACAAATACACGCCTTGCAGGTCATTTGATTCTGATTGTCCTTTGTCGCAGAGGCTCACTGATTTCCTTGAGTCTGAGCAGTGATAACAAGAGTTAGCTGATCAAAATCATTGCTGAGTACAACAAGCCTTAGTAGTGTGGAAACATCAATGAGGTGAGCTGGGAAGGCAACACAGGTCTTGCAAACAGACAACTTAATCTGACCGTGCTCCTCACTCTTAGTGAGATTGGCTAGTGAGAGTTCAATGATATGGGTGTTGAGAGGATCTTTGGCTTTCTGTGAAGTATCTGGCTCAGTTATAGTCAAAGAGAATAAGGTCACAATCCCCCTGGTTCTGTTTTGTGCAGATCATGCCTTAGAATTGGTAAAGAGTATAGCCAGAATCACAAATGGCATGACAGCATCTTTCAACATTTTTGGGTAGAAGCTGGTCTTGATTTGTTGATCAAATCAATCAGATTGAGCAAGATGAGTGGATACAGTTGAACAAACTCCTTGGTACAAATTGGATGATTTGCTTAAGATGATTTGAATAATCTGAATGATATGAAGTCAAGAAGACGGATGATGGCTTGAATATGACAGACTGTGACATGTTTAGATGCTTCACTTGATGAGTTGACTGTGAGATGGAATGCTAGTCCAATCAAAGAGCTGAGCTGCACTGCTGTGGGCTGATGATGATGATGTTGGAGCCTCAAGGGTGTTGAAGAGAGATTTTGTCAAGTCCAAAAAGGATTTTATCAAGAAATAAACTCCTCTTTTATGTTTATGTCAAAGTAGTTTTTGACATCCTTTCATGACTGGGATGGAGTTTATATTTTACATGATTGCTCCCAAAAAACATTTTGGAATATACATAATTATAAAACACAACCAAACTTGCCCTTAAGGCTAGATGAGAGAGTTGGGAATGCAGATTGATTGTGTGACTGAAAATGTGGCATATGGAACAGTGACATCATGTCACTGACATGGCACAAGTGGATAGAGATGATTGTTGTGACTTTTGATGTGTAATAGCATACCACAGAGACACTCAGAATTGTGGCAGGGCATCTCAATGGGGCTAGACCAGAACATATGGCAAGTGGTCCCCTTTGTTCCCTCTTAAATTGTTTTCCTTTATTATAATTAGGAGGATTCAGTGATATCTGATGTTACCCAAACTTAACTAAGTCCCATCGTGCCGGGGTTTATACATAGCAAGCGATGACCGAGGGTCCTTAAGTTTGGATGTTACCCAATTCCACAAGACAAGAAATATCAATGAGTTTCTCATCACTTGTCCAAGATGCTTCCCGCTATTCCCTTTTCATTGCCGTTGTACCAAGTGATGAATCTGGTGGCTTCCTTCAGGGAACAGTCTCAAGTCTGTCCTTGTTCTCCATCTTCTAACAAGAGTGAAAAGCCGATGTGGAAATTAATGGTTGTAGCAGGTCTGAACACCATATAAGATACTCATTGCACTCTGGAGCCTTTGTATCATACCAACTCTACTAAGCTAATGGTCTCTTTTGATAATGACAATTCATAGAAGATCATTTGGTTTCAACTTTTGCATGCTGTTCATGTTTCAGGAAAATGAGTTGTCTTTCAAATCATCAAAAAATTCAAGGATAGGCAGAGTTGTTTTTTTTTTTTTTTTTTTTTTTTTTTTTCAAAGTGCTTTTCGGCTTTATTGCATACAACACTATCTAAACTGTTATGTATAAAAAGACTAGTACACCTTAAGGATTCGGCCATCTAATCTAAGAACAGGAATGGGTATTGACATTTTGATAGCGAGCAGATCTTTTTTGGAACCAAGCTTATAGCTTATCACCCTTATTACGTTTTTTTTTTTTTTTAAATCCATCTTTAGGCATTTAGCCCACCCGCAGGAAAGCGATGGACCTCGATCACCACCTTCTGTTTATCAGTCAGAGGATGAAAGAGTCATTAGTCTCTAGAACTTCTTGCGTTTCGCATTAAAGCAAGAAACTGTCCAAGTTGTTGTTCAGAGCTAGTAATCCAAAGAACCTTTGAACCTTTTTTGATAAATGTCTTGCCAACCTATGGATCCAGGGCGGTACTTGGAGGTTGACGAACCCAAGGGGGATTGAACATTATCTATACGTATTGTCTAGTATTTTAGAGTCTACCAGGACTGGGTTGAAGTATGTCTCGATAGCCTATGAACCCAAGACGGTACTTGGAGGCTATCGAACCCTAGGGGGATTGAACATATTTCCAATACGTAGGGGTAGGTGTTGGTAAAGTATCGGTTTTTCTGAAGAGATGTCTCGCCGATCTATGTATCCAAGGCGTCACCTGGAGACCGACGAACCCTTAATGGGATTGAACATCCTTCCATGATTAGAACGTAGGGGGAACCATCGATCGTTCATCTATCCGCGTCTGTGACCACATTCTGTCTTTGGACCGTCCTCTTGGGGTATTTGTCTTGTGAATAAGAACGTAGATGTACAAATCGATTTGTTTGTAGAATGAAACTAGATAAGAAAGGAAAAGCTTTGGGAGAGTCCAGTAATTTGTCAGCTTTGTTCCAATTGACTTTTATTTTTTCTTTACGTAGTTGAGCTCTGAAAAGTTTCCTTGCTCTTTTATATCGACTGCAATAAAGAAGATAATGTTCAGTTGTTTCTTTCAGACCACAATGAGGACATGAGGGGGATTCTGAAAGATTTCGTTTGAATAGGTGAGCGTTCAAAGGGCTGTGCTTAGCCCTCAATTGGATAATCGCCGCAGCTCCCCCTTTTTCCATACTTAATAAACTCTCTGAAATGTCCTTGGCTTTGGTTTTGAAATTGGTCTTACCCGGTTTCAGTATTGTATTCTTGATATTAAATTCATCCTTTGTTCGTTTCTTGATGCTGCCAACGCTTGACGGAATGGAGACTGCTTCCATGACATTCGTAGCTGCTTTTTTTGCCAGTTCATCCACTTTTTCATTGAGCTCAATACCTACATGACCTGGTGTCCAGTAGAAGCGAATGTTGGTGTCAGTTGGTAAACGTTTCAAGCTACACCTAATCTTGATGACCAGATGTTGTCCAGACGTTTGTCTAGGTGCGTTATGAATCAGTCTTAGGACCCCTTGATTGTCGCTGAAAATCGCCAGGTCAGTAAACGGTGGGTGGTGACGTCTGAAAATTTCGTTAGCTAGCTCCGTTGCCTGTAAAAGTCCAAATAGTTCAGCCTTGTGGTTTGAGAAGTTACTCTCAAATTTCATGGTTAGTGTTTTGTTAGCTGTTTTAGTTACTGCAGCTGCTCCACCTCCTTCTTTGCTGACCGATCCATCAGTAAAAATGATCAGTGAGTTCCTTGACTCTTCTTCTTCAACTTGCTTCGGTATAAGTTCACTAGCTTCCTTCTTTGATTTATCGAGATTGTTGAGTTGGCCTATGTTTGGTATCCACGGTACTAGAGAGTGTGCGTAGATTGTCTCAATCTTCTCTTTCGCTAGATTGTGGAAAGCTGTGAAGCTAAGGATGTCCTGAATTGGTCCTTTATGCTTATTTGATCTGAGACGAAGCTCGTGTTTGATGAAGAGTTGGGTCGGGTGCCCCTCCGGCGCAGATAGTCGCTTTAGCAGGAAGGTATGATGTCGTTTAGTAGCTACCGTCGTGAGCGGCATGAAGTAGGCATCGTGGTTTAGTATCTCATTCGAGGTTCCTTTGAAGGCCCCTAAAATGATCCTGAGAGCCGAGTTTTGAATTTGAGTAAGGACTTTATTTACTTTGCTATAGTTCTTTTCAGTGAGCCAAATTACGCTACCGTAAAGTATCCTAGGTAGTAGAACAGCTAGTACTAGTTTCTGAACTTCCCTCGGAGAGAGTCCCGAATAGCATTTATTCAGTCTCTGAAGCTGATGGAGAGTGAAAACGCCTGCTTTCTTGACGTGTTTGAGGTGATGATTAAAGAGTAGTTTCGTATCAAACCAGACGCCTAGCCACTTAACTGCTTGTTCTGGTTTCAGCACAACCTCACCAAACTGGAAAGGTCTGGATTCCTTAAGCCGTTTATTAGTGAAGTGTATCAACTGTGCCTTCTTCTTATCGAAAATCGCCCCATGGGTGTTGGCCCAGTCCAATGAGTGTCTGGCTTGTTGATTCAGTTTTGTGAGGTTTGTCTCAACGGATTTAGATGATACTACGTGAACCACGTCATCTATAAATCCTACTGAGAAGCTTTGTGATGTTGGTTCCAGCTTTCCTGGATTTAGAAGGGAGGAATTGTAAATCATATAGAGAATCACTGACAAAGGGGAGCCTTGCGGTAAGCCGTTATCAACATCAAATTTTTCTGAGAGGAAATCTTGGAGACGTAGATTGGTTGTTCTTTCAGTTAGGAAACCATGGACTTGTTGAATTAAGTACTTGGGGCAGTCGAGCTTGTCGAGCGTGTGGATTAGTCTTTCTCGGTGAACCGATGGGTAGGCCGATTTGACGTCGAGAAATAAGGTGGTGACTATCTCGTTGTTCCTCCATTTCTCCTTAATCCAGGAGGTGAGGATAAGCAGTGCGTCGTCTGTCGATCTCTGTCGTCTGCCTCCCATGTGTCCACTCGCGAGTTTGTTTCTAGATTCAGCCCAGAAAGTTACTCTACTAGTGATGACTTTTTCAAGGATTTTACCTAAGCAACTCAGCAGCGCGATTGGTCTGTACGAATTGGGTTCTGAATAAGAGTCCTTCCCATTCTTCCTGATAATGATAGTGACCGCCGTTCTCCAGGCGTTTGGAAAGTACCCTAGTTTAAAGCAGGCGTTGAAGATCTGACAGAGTTCTGTTTTGATTGCCGGAAAAGATAGTTTGATGATCTCGTTTGAGATTTGATCCCCACCATTTGCTTTTCGATTTGGGAGTTTTTCGGTGATCCTCTCTAGTTCGTCTGGGATGAGTTCTGGGAAGGTTAGAGGGGTCAAGTGATCTACATCTGATGTGATGTCCGCAAGGTCTGCCTCAACGTGGGCAACTGAGGTGCCGAAGTAAAGGAGACGGGCTTGTTCTTCTTTGTCGGTGGCTACTGAACCGTCTGGTTTCCTTAGGGGGGCGATTTCACCAGTGGACTTTGGTTTGACGTATTTGAACGCTTTGAAAGTATCGTTCCCGGAGCAGTTGGCGAGGAAGGTCTTCCAATGTCGTGTTTTGATTTTCATGACTTGGTCTTTGAAGTAGGTTTGCCATTCGACGTAGCATTGGCGAGCTTCAGGTAATTGAGATCGGAGCCACCATCTTCGGGCTCGGTTTTGGTTTTTGAGGATCGGGTTAAGGGTTTCCTTGTCCCACCAGCTTTTATACTTGTTGACGTTAGTCTTGACCTTTTTTCCTTGTTTTTGAGTTGACTCAAGGATGATAGTGGAAAGCGTTGTTATGGCGTTGTCAATGTCAGTGGTGGTGACTAAAGCTGGTGGGAGACGAGTCAGTTGAGCCGAAATTGAGCTGTGTAGGGAAGGAACATTGATGTTAGTAAGATTAATAGAGAAGTGGGTGTTCAGGGGTGGGATGATAGCACAATCTAAGAAAGTCTCTATAGGAAAATGATCGGAGGCTAAGGCGTTGGTCAGTACTTTACAGCTCAGCACCTTTCCCGCGAGGTTCCAGCTGGTCCAGATCAGATCAATGGTGGTGGCTTGAGTTCCAGTTGAGAAGCGGGTCGGGATACCCTTGGGGGAGGTGAGCTTAAAGCCTTTTGAGCTCAAAAGTTGTAACATCTTTTTTGCTTGATTATCTGTCACCTTGTAATCCGGTGGGTTCCAGGCCTGATGGTGGAGATTCGAGTCGGTAGTGATGATGGTTGGGATCTGGCGGTTGTGGTGTTTGTTTAGCCAGTGTTCGAGCGTCAGTAGGCCTCTTTGGGATCCTGGCGGATTGTACCATGAGATGATTCTAAGTTTAGGTCAGTTTGAGGACGGCACCTTGATGTCAATGCCCAGGATGATATCCGACAGACTAGGCAGAATCGAGATATGAGAAGTTGGAATAAGTTTGGAAATGTAAATGCAAACTCTAGGCCTATCTGACCAGGCGCTAGGGGTGTAATCGTAAGTTGTTAGGCAGAACCACGCTTCGTGATGGGGGAAAGATAATGAGTGGCTATTGAACCACGGTTCTTGGAGAGACAAAACAGAGTAGTGTGTGTAAGTGAGCGCTTCGTGGGTAAGTTGGATAGAGTTGTGGCAGTTGAAATGTAAGATCGATAATTTGTCGATGGAGAGAGGGATATCTGATGATATGCTGAGACGGTCCTCGGGGTCGTCTTCACTGTCAAAATTTTGAGGAGAAGGTGGTCTGTTGGGTGAATGTTGAATGTGACTATAACTCATCTTCAGTTGAGGGTTGAGTGGTAATCTTAAACTGTGTGTTTCGTAATGGGCAATTTAAACTTTTAGGGGAGTGATTATATTTGGGGGTGAGGCGATCAATCTTACTGTTCGTCTTAAGGCTGTCAAAGTTGTAGCATCGTGCGCACACTTGGTCAGCATCATTGTTTGCACATTCACGAGTACTGTGTGCGTCGCCACATTTGGCACAATTTGGTTGGTTGGAGCATGACGTGTGGGTGTGATAGAGGTCCAAGCAATTGAAACACATCATTGGGCCTTGTTCTTAGTGCTTGCTTTTTATGCGGTGACAGTCAACATAGATCCCACCTTGTTCGATTTTACGAGCGAGTTCTTTGTCCAGTAGGTTAAGAACGAACGTGCCGTGTTTTTTGCCAGTGTCGATAGGGTCGTTGATCCATCTGACTGAGTGAATTGCCTCTAGCGGAATATCGTTTTCTAGACTGAGTGTTTTCGGGAAGTCTTTGTCGTTAACGTCAATGTCGGCAGGTGCGTAATTGAATAAAGCTGGGTATCTGGTTTGGGCGGTTTCAAAGTCCTTGTGTGCGAGCTTGGTCCAGATGTGCTTGTTCTCTAGCAGCCAGCTTTTCATAAGTCTATTGTCCATATACATGATGATGTCACCTGATTTGAGTATCGAAGCTCCACGAACTTTCACTGGGGAGTCATTGACTCTAGCGTCGATCGAGGCAAGGGCCGAGTTGATGCTTCTAACAATTTCCGAGTCTTTCATACCTTTGAATGGTTCTAAGCCAGGGGTTTTGTGAATCACAAGGTTCGCCGCCTTGAACTTGTTAATATCAGCGTTTTTAGGAGGGGGTTTTGGAACGTTGTCGGTTTTTCGTTTCGGATACGGGTTTACCCAGGCGTGTGGTTTGATAGTGCTCGGTTGGCCAGTTACCGGGATGAGTCCAGCTTGTGGTTGGATAGTTGCTCGGGTTTCAGAGGTCGTAGCTTTATTTCTTTCAGCTTCTAGGCGGTCAATTTTTTCGTTGAGTTTTTTGATGGTGTCCATGAACGTCGAGAGCATTTGAATAACCATGCGAAGAAGGGCATCGTTTGATCCTGAGGTATTGTTTGCGAGGGAAGTTAGGACGTCTTCCATAGCGTCAGGGTCTGTCGTCGTGCGATTCGACCTAGGGTTTTTCGGGTGGGGGGATGGATTGTCTTCGTCGATCCCCGGAGGGCGTTTCGACGGCATTTTGCGAGTAAAAGAGGGGTGTTTTTGATGCTTCTGGCTTGATGAAGATGAAGTGTGTTGGATGATCCTTTGAGAGTTGAATTCGATCGAGGTTTTGGGGCAGAGTCGTTGTTCGAATTCTTGTGACAGATAACACGGATTATCCGAGATATGAGCTGGGTCGGTCTCGTTCCCGGGTCCGTTGACTTGGTGATCTTCAGCTTGTGCGTCAGGCTCACCTGGACATTCACTCTAGAGTCTATGTACCTCGTCAGGCGCATCATCTCAAGCTCAAGATGGTGTGTTTCATCTCTGTTCGATAGATGCTCGAGACATTCATGTGCTGATCGCTTGCATCACAGACATCGATTGACCCTTCACACTTTCCCTTCATCGGTCTGACGCCTGGTTCACCTACTGGTGGCACGGCCATTCATCGACCAGCCTCACTCGATGGCGAATCATCCTCCGAGTTCCCTTCTCTCGATTCCGAAGAAACTCCAGCACCCCTGGGCGTGTTTTCAGTACCCGACTTGCGCTTTGAGCAGGGCTACCTTATGAGCATACGACCATTCTTTTATTTAAAGCCACCCACTGACCTCGATGGCATCGAGTCAAGGCTCACCCACCAGCCGATCGAAGACGACGCAACCAATGCGGATATCGAAGATTTATTCTATTTAGGTAAAAACTTCAGGGTCAAATGGGGTTTAGTAGCTTGGGTAACAGTTCGAGATCAGGTAGATCACTTGTTCAGCATCATATTCCACGAGTCACTATCTTCGCATGTTGATAATAAAACCCCCCTTCCAGATAATCTATCCCATGATGCAAGGATGTTTGTGGGGTACACTGTCTCTATTTATCACACATGCTTGGCGGACTCGACGTACACTGAAACAGGCAGGCTCCAATCCAATCAACAAGAAAACAGGGTTTTTGGGCAAAATGGTTGAGAATTTATTTGGAGGCGTGAAATCGAACGTGGCTTTATCAGCTTAATCGAGCATGGTGGGTTCAACTTGATCGAATGGATCCAAAATCAAGACGGGGTACAAGGGCGTCAAGTGAGGTCGTTATCACTGCTGTTAGAAAGTCTAATAAGAGTGGCACGTTTGCCATTCACTGAAGCGCTTTTGTATTCGCGGAGCTTAACTTTTCATGGTAATTGTCTTTAATCGTGTTCTCTCATTCTGCTCCACAGCGCGCGAAACTGACGTACCCCCTTCAATCAAGCCGGACGGTGATACTGTAGCTACGTACTCACCAAGCACTGTTTGAGTATCACTCTGTATGAATGAAAATTTCATGTATCTATTTTAACATCTGAGTCGATTTGGAGGAGGACTTCTCTCCAATGGCGCAAAGCGTGTTAAGGCGAGTTTTGATGAGTCCATGCGACGTTGATCTAGGCCACACTTGGACCACATGTTTACGTCCATGAAACAATGATTGTATGTATGCACATATGTTGCGGTGGTGCTACAAAGCAACTTCCCAGGACATCCCAGCCTTGTGCGATTGAGCTCATGATCAAGCAAATTCCGAGTCCTTGAAAGATTTGGGTGTCTTTTCTTGATTCGTGGGCAGAGTCGAATGCTCTAACAATCAAAAATGTGAACAATCCGCTGACAAAGGTACATAAACACCTTTTTTCTACTGATTGATCACAGATGGAGGATCAGATCAAAGATTCTAAATGTAAGTTCATTAAAGCCATCAAACAATTAATAGACCTCAACTTTCAAGTTCAATTCTCAATTGGTGGTAAAGGTGTAGTGATCATTTAAAAGTGGTGAATGCTAGATTGTTCCTACAAATCATGAGTGAAAGAGTTTGCAGGAACATTAAACAGACAGACAGAAACATGAATCTGATGCAAGGGACTACAAGGCGATCTGGAGCCTCTGGAGTAAATGACCATCATGTGGTATATTCCACTCTGAGTAATTTGCTTTCTGTGGGTTGTGCCAATTCTTTGATACACCATAAATTATTCCTAATCCTTCACCTTGACATCATCCATGGTCTGTGTTTATTAGGACAGCCATTTAGAATCAGCCAAAGCCAAAAGATGAAAAGACAAAGGAATAAGCCAGAATCCCCCGCTCTTGCTAATTCACAAATGCTAAAAATTGAGATACATTGCC
>NW_006768903.1:20067-22619 GCF_000204055.1 Melampsora larici-populina 98AG31
CCATCATCATTTGTGGTTGGCCATGAGTATTATCTCGTCATGTTGGCTCAATACATGCGAGTTGACCCAATTATATCCATCCTCAGAGTTTCAACACAAGCAAACCTTTCCCTAGATACATAAAGATCTCATCTGAACACTGAGCTATAGTCACAATGGCAGTCAGTGCAAGCACACAAAATCTGATAACCTCAGCTAGTTACAGGAATATCAATGGATCTGTATTGTATGACACTAATGAAGTGATTTTCCCATGTGAAAAATGATTGCATTTGATGCATTGAATAATTGATAATGGTGATTTAATGCAGAATAATGCTGATTTAATGCATTTCCAATCCTTTCTTACTCTACATACATGTAATCACATTTCCCACATGAAAATTACTTTATGTTGGTAGTGTGAAGGAGTGGTGATAATGGGATGGTTGCAAGAGAAGACCAATAGACAACAGATTCACTTGCTGGATTCTTTTCAAGTGCCCTTGTTCATTTTACTTGGATAGGTCAGGGTTGGGTGCTTGAGCAATTTGAGCTAAACTGGAGCCAGAATCAGGGTGTAGATTTAAGTGCATATGCAACTTGACTCAAAGGCATAAAAGTTGTCCAAAA
Source organism: Melampsora larici-populina 98AG31 (assembly GCF_000204055.1). Lineage (NCBI taxonomy): Eukaryota > Fungi > Basidiomycota > Pucciniomycetes > Pucciniales > Melampsoraceae > Melampsora > Melampsora laricis-populina. The sequence continues at coordinate 20,680 of NW_006768903.1, forward strand.
TGGGGTGGAATAGAAGTATCACAGATTAGATGAAAAAGGGATAGGCAAGTGGGACCAAAATATATGTAACAATTAATGAGATAAATCTAAGAATATGATCTTGACAGTCAGGGAAATACTTTTCAGAGAATCAATTTTTAATTCTTTGAGGAAATGACTGATAAAAAGTGGGAAGAAGCAGGGTTCATGATCACCCATTGATTATATATAGTAATTATCTCAAAGGTAAAGCACACAGGACATGTGAAATTCATGTGGCACAATTGGCTTACTCATTGTTTCAACGCTGCCACAATTACGCTACCGGTATCGGTATCGTACCGGTATCGTAGTTTTTCGGGCGGTATCGTATCGCCAGTATCAGTATCTGAGGCGCAATACGGTACTGGCCGGGCCTCCGAGGAGTATTGGTTTCGTGATACTGTACTCGGTATCGTATTGGATTTCGGATACGATACCGGGCCGGAGCCCGGGAAAGTATCGGGTATTGTCCCAGTATTATAGTATTTTGTGAACTCCGATATCGGAGCTAAATGCCCTTCGTCTTGGCAGAATGACGTCCTGAGAACTAATCACACCATCTCTCTATTGTGATCTAGCGTCGATTTTAGTCACCTCTCACCCCTCTGATGCAACATACCAATCCGACCGGTGTCACCTCTCGTTCAAAATGCGACCAGCAAGCACGTGGACCAACCAATTCCTCCCCTATTTTCCTGATTGGGCCAACCTGTGGTCGGACAGCTTTGAAGACTTTAGTCTGGTGAGTTCATTCCAACTTTCGATCTTGTAAAGTCCCTTTTCGTTCAGCACATAATCTCCTCTGAACTTTTACTATTAGCCTCCCGTTATGTCTTCCTGCTCCGATCGCGATGAAGAAAGTCTTCCACCCACTGCCTCACCTCCCCAATCCCCGTCTTGTCAACTACCACCACCAATACAACCAACTCCCCGTCGAAGTGCCCGAACTACCCCACTTGGCCGTCAATCTTCTATGATTATCCCTCCATCTGATTCTCGGAAGGCTGTACCAAGCGAATCTGAGGCTGAGTCCGAAGTCCAGGCTCCCAAGAAGTCTTCCAAGCGTCCTCGAGTAGACTCTGAGGATGAATCAGCCACGGCATCAGTCAACGAGGGTAGCCGTTCAAAGAAATCAAAGACGAAGGCAGCTAGCTCACCAGCCAAAGCCACCACTTCGAAAGCCACTACTTCGAAAGTTACGACTTCAAAAGCTACCACTTCGAAATCTTCCACGTCAAAAGCTACCACTTCGAAAGCTTCCACTTCGAAAGCTACCACTTCAAAAGCTACCACCTCGAGTCAAGTCAAGAAGACTATGGTAAGTCTTGAAGTTTTTCATGAATAAAACCTGAAGATACCATGAACCTGACTATCATGGCATGTATCATTGTGCACAGCAGTCTCAGAGCGCGCCTTGTTCTTCAAAGTCAAAGCGAAAAAAATTGGAGGTCGACTTGACTCGAGACTCTGAAGACAAACATTCCAAAGTCGAACAACCGGTTAAGAAGCGTAAGAGAGAAGTCAAAGAAAAACAAGTTGAAGAAAAAGAGGGGGATGATGAAGAAGAGGAGGATCCTTATGACTACATTAAAGACTATTTTGAACCAATCCCTAAGCGTGGTGGAAAAGATGTGAGTGCTTTTATTCATATTCACTCATCAATTTTCCTTCTTCAAATTTGAATCATTGATAAAACTAGTTATCTGAACCAGAAACCCGAGGGACCTTACAACTCCTGGCCATGCAAGTATTGTGGCTTCCATGCTCGGTCTTCCGGTGGTTCGCATTCAAATCTATACGCCCATCGAGACGGATCCAACCAAGACGGCAAGTCTGGAAAGCCTGGCTGCCAAGAAAGGGATCGTGCTATTGCAGAAGGATGTATGCTTCCTCCCACGATTTTCGAGAGACGCAGAAAG
>NW_006768903.1:22719-27934 GCF_000204055.1 Melampsora larici-populina 98AG31
GAACAGAAACCGAGGGACTTACAACTCCTGGCCATGCAAGTATTGTGGCTTCCATGCTCGGTCTTCCGGTGGTTCGCATTCAAATCTATACGCCCATCGAGACGGATCCAACCAAGACGGCAAGTCTGGAAAGCCTGGCTGCCAAGAAAGGGATCGTGCTATTGCAGAAGGATGTATGCTTCCTCCCACGATTTTCGAGAGACGCAGAAAGGAAGAGAAGGCAGTCCAGCCCTCGATGGAATCCTTTGTACAGAAGGTCAACAAGTTTTCCAACCCGGTCTTGAATCAAATGGTCGGTTTGTGGGCTATCCGAACCTCTCAACCCTGGTTACGAATTGAAGACAAGACCCTGCGAGCCTGCTTCCGATACGCGAACCCTAACGCTCATCTTTTTGGCCGTACCTGGCTTGCCAAGTTTGCTCACCGGGTGTATCTTGGTCAGCGAAAGACAGTTATATCTGATCTACAGGTAAGTCATCACTTGATCTTTCTGGCCGTCTGTATAAGTTTTCATTAATTTATTCCAACGCTCTTTGTTTCTTTTATTTGCTCACTTTTTTCTTCAATGTAGGCTCTTGACAGTAAATTTGGCTTAATCCTCGACGCCTGGACTTCCCCGCGTAATCGATATGGATTCATATCAGCCTCTGTTACATATATCAACAGCGAGTGGAAATTTGTCACCCGGCATCTTTGTATGAAAATGATTGCTTGGCACCACAAAGGCGAGTGGTTAGCCGAACCTTTGATCAACGTCCTTATAAAACATAAATTATATTCAAAGATAAGTATTTTCTTCGGTTTCAAACATTATTTTTGATTCACATGAACTAACATATTATTGTTAATAATACATGGTTTCTCAGACACATGATTCAGGTAGTAATAACGATACATGTGCTCGAGCCATGCAAGCTCGACTTGGAAAAATCGCCAAAGATGAAGATGAAGAGTTTAAATTTGATGAGCGTACTGATTGAGTGCGATGTGCCGGTCATAAAGTTGCACTGATTGTTAATGGTGGACTGCAAGCTTTGGGTATTGAAGCTCCACCGCCACCTCTTGTCAAGTCCACCATTCTTGGCGAATTCCCACTCGGTGATCACCGGATGACCACGATAACTGAAGAAGATGAAGATCCTCAAACCAACCAGGCTCAAGAATCTCAACCTGACAAAGATAACGGTACAGTTTCAGATGACGACGAAACTGATCTTAGCAACATACCTGGAAATCAAGTAGACGATAAATGGTACCAAATTATTGACGGACCGTTTGACCCCTTACCCGATCTTGAACGTCCAGCAACTAATCGAAATGAAGCTAATGCCGTTTATGAACTGACTCTCAAAGTAAGTTATTCCTGATGTTTCATGAATCCATATAACGCTTGCTGATCAATCTTTTTCATAGCTCGATGATATTGCTCGGAAGATAGGAGGATCATCCCGGATGTTGCAAGTATTTGATGCTACTTGCAAAAGTATGGACGTGACTTTTCCTCGACCAATCCCAGGCTATGGAATTCGATGGAACATCAAACTCCAATGCTGGGATAGGTTTTACAATGCTCGAGAGGTACGTGTCTGTTGTCTTTTCCACCATTTGTCCTACTGTCTCTTTTGTAATTCAAAGTCACTAATACATACATACATAATTATCAACCTAGGTAATCGATACTATGCTTAAAGATGATCAGAAGGAGCTTGCAAAAGGAAAAAATCGCAAGCAATCAAACCCAGCTCTTGCACCTAGCAATCCTGATGAAAATCGACCTCGCGGAATTTTTAACAAAGCATATATCACGCCTGACCAGTGGAAGCAGGTCAGCAAGTTGATCAAGGTACTACGAGTAAGTTGACACTTGTGATCTTCTCACACAAGGCTATTTGACATCTAACATCGTTACTTAAACAGGAATTCGAATCACTCACCAAGCTGTTCGAAGCCAATGCACCTACCGGCTCACTCGTCATCCGCGAGTATGTTAAGCTCAAGAAATCCCTTCAACACAAAATCAATGCATGTACTTCACGCAATACCAGAACCACTCCGCATCCAATAGTGGTTGCGGAGTGGTTGCGCAGCGGTTTTTGCCATCACTATAACATGCGCCATATGTAGCGGGGGCTGCGCACCACAGCCCCGGGCCAGTTTTCCCAATAGCGAGTCAAGCGCAGCGCAACCCGACCGGCCTCGGGTTTTCCACTATATAGCGGCAATACAAGCTGGGTCCAGGGTACCCAGGCTGTACTACTACATACCAGCGCCACTGGATCTCTTTACCGACCAACCACACCGAACAACTCATTCATTCCTCTCATCAACTAACGACACCACACAACCCTTGGATGTATTGACTTCAAATCTGGCTGGCTTGTGGTCGAACTTGAAGATAGGTTGTCTTCAAATTCGGCTGAAATGTGGGTCTGCAATTGGTATTTCAAGTTGTGGTACATCTTTTTCTCAAGTAGAAATTGAGAAGCTCGTTCGATTCGATCATCAGTGACGCTAATACTTTAATACTTTTATTACAATGCCCATTTCCAAATCATCATTGCAAAGCTCCTCGACTCTCCAGGTTCCCAGTAAGTCCAGCTCTAGAACTCTTCGACCTCCTAGCCCAGCTCGCTCCCAGCCTGGATTTGTAGTACCTCCCAAAGACTCTCGAACCTCTCTCAGTATCACCATTTCAAGTTCAGCGAACTCCGAGGATGATCAGCCAGGTACTCTGAGTCTTGCTCATCGACTTCCATCACCTTGACCCGTCAAAAAAGTTACCACCAAGAAGAGACTCTCAGTCACCGCTCAAACAAAAGTCAAACCAACTGACAAGGGAAAGGTTTGTTGTTATCTATTTGCCTTTCTTATGTATTCAAAGATTTGGCTGTTAACTAACAATGGCCTATCATGTCCAGCCTCGATCATCAACCAGCAAACGTGTTAGATCCTCATCAGCGAGATCAAAAAGTCCTTCGCCCCGACCAACCAAGCGAGCAAATATGGATGTAAGTGATCCATATCACATCCGAGCTTCAACAAACTTTGCTGATTTGTCACAAGCAGCCCTTTGAAGTTCCCGATGATGTTGATTTATCTCAAGATTCTGATATTGAGTTTGTTGGAACTAATGGACCCACTTATAATGAAGCTCGTAGCGCTCGCGTGAACGAACTCCTTGAGTTCTTTCACCCTCCTGATGTACGTGTCCATCAACTTCTTGTATAGACATTTAGTTTATTTTTATCTTTTCTTTGTTATGCTAACATGAATGTTTATTACTCAGGGTCTCAACTATCAGTGTTGTTGGTGCAATAAGATCTTCAAGAATGGTCGTCAATCATACTGGAACTTGTGGGGCCATCGCGATGGCAGTGCCAATCGCCCTGCTTGCAAGAATCGGCATCGAGCAATTGAATCCGGTCGCAAACTTCCACCTACCTATCATGAACAGAACAAGAAAAGTCAAGATTCCACTTTAACTTCCTTTGTCACTGGACCTACTTTCACGGTTGAGCTTTTGAACATGATATTGGTATTATGGATCATTCGGCACACTCTCCCATGGGCTCGATTTGAAGACCCAGCCCTCCGTACCGCCTTCTACTCAGTCAATCGTGGTGCTGTCGTTCGATCTTCCACCTGGGCGGCCCAGCAGTCGGTGCAGCTTTTTGGGGCCTTGCATGACAAGGCGATTAACACATTGAAAGTAAGTTTTACCTGTTTAACTTTTTGATATCCTCAGATTATATATTGATTACTGATTGACTTTTGATCTTCATAGGTAAATCAAGGGAAATTCTGCTTGATACATGATGTGTGGACAACTAAAGGGAACCGGTACGCTTTTGTTGGCGCATCGGCCAACTATATCGACGACTCTTGGCAGTATCAATCCACCCATCTCACACTGAAGATGGTGGGGTGGAGACACTTTGGAGCTCTCCTGGCCAGACCAATTGGCCGTTTTTTGATTCGGCATGGTCTTCATAAAAAGATAAGCCTCCTTTTTTTCTCGTTATTTATATTTCTCTTTATTTATCTTTCTGTCCTTTTTTTATTGTCCTCCTTACATGGTAGCTCAGACCACCGACAGCGGAGGGAACAATCGCCCGATGGCTACTGAGCTTCAGGCGATGTTTGCAAGCTCTGAAGACGTGGCCAGCTGGGACAGCTCAACACATCACGTTCGATGTTACGCGCACAAGCTCAATCTGGTTGTCGGGCACGGCCTCAAGGCAATTGGTCAGAATGTAGGTAATGCAAAGCCATCAACACCTTACGGATTTGCCCTTCCAATCCCTGGGCTTGAGGTAAACGATGGCAAGGATGCAATTGAGTACAATGAATCGGACTCAGAATCCGAAGATGAAATTGGCTTACCTGATGATCCTGATGGTGTGGACGACGAAGATGAACACAAAAATCGACATCGAGATGTTATTGGTTGTGATAAAGATGATGTAGTAGCTGTTGCACTTGCTAAGGTCAGTTCTATCCAATAATTGATCAAATCGCTGGATTTGGTTGCTAACTTTGTTATCTCATTAATTTCTTAATTTTGATATAGGTCGACTCTGTCTCTGGGCAGATCTCTAGCAGTGCTGCTCGACGTAACGATTTCAAGTCGCGTGCTACTCGCATGGGTTACACCGGCCGAATGCTTAGAAGGCCTTGCAAAACCCGATGGAACAGCCATTACGAATGTCGTAAGGTAGCTTGTGAGGCCCAGGAGGTATGTAATTTCATTATATCTTCCAATTTCATCTTATCTTCTGATACAAATATTGTATCATGATTTTGCTTTGTAGGTGATCAATTCCATGATCGCGGCAGATCGCAAGGCATGCTTCTTTAAGGGTATTACAATTTCACCCTCCGAATGGCATGCTGTTGAGACAGTTAATAAAGTATTAAAGGTGTGTTTTCTTTATTGTGATTGATTGAGTTCAGGTTACTGACGACCACTTTTATTTCATAGACTTTTGTCGATGCCACCTCTCGAGTTGAAGGGGACAGTCCCACGGGCTGTATCATCTTGGCTGAATACAAGAGAGTGATTAACGAGCTCAAAGAACATCAAGCTGAATCAGGCATCTTTCCTAGTCTCAACAACGCCATAACCATCATGATCAAATGGCTTCAAGAATATCAAGATGAGGCTGTCAACTGCGATGCGATAGTTCTTGCCACAATTCTCAACCCCCGATTCCGA
>NW_006768903.1:28526-51658 GCF_000204055.1 Melampsora larici-populina 98AG31
CTCTTCAATTCTATATGGAAAAGGTGGTTAAGAAAACCAGCTAGTTATATTGTTTCGGATGGGTTTTTTTCTATCTCCCGATTCTTTCTGTTATGTTTTCTTTTCATTTCACCTTTATCTTGTTTTTTCTTTTCTACAGACGCTACATCTACTCTCCTACTTGCTCCAGCCTTTTAGGCTTGGACGAGTACACATAGATTTAAATTACAATTTTGTTATCTTTGGTTTGGCCCCATGATGCGCTATCGTAGCGGTTTAGTGCGCTATATAGCGCGCTCTTTATAGCGAATATCGGAGCGAATTCGCCGCTCCGATACTCTGTGAGATTCTTTACATAGCGAATAGCGGATCAAGTGTGCTGTGGTTCATAGCGGGTGCTCCGCATCACAACAGAATTGGCCAAATTTCTGTTGCGCTGCGGAGCGATTCCGGTGTTGCTTCACGCACCGACCCGCTTTTCCCTATGTATCACGCAATGCTTGCTCGAGTCAAGTCTTATCTCGAGGAGGCACTCAAATCAGACGTTCTAGTTCTAGCTACGATCCTCCACCCCTGCTGGCGAGCAGACTATTTCCAATTTGCTTTTGGTGAATACTCTTCTGAGTTTGAAACCGCCAAAACGTTGATCGAAACTGCTTTTCAAAATCGAAAAGCACAGCTTGAAGAAGAAGCTGGAAAGAACATCAACGCTTATGAAAATGATTCAAACGATGGCGAAGAGGATGACAATGATGGTTTCCGTGCTCATAGAAAGAAACTTCACACACGAAACAAAAACGAGCTTTGTAATTACTTGGAACGTGTCGATGAGCCCTCCAAATAGGTGGAAAAAGATCCAAATCTTGCTCTTGAATGGTGGAAGGTATAGTCTCTTTTTATGCTCTTTCTCATCTATGACTGAACTGATTGTTTCATATCTGTCTTTTCTATCAATTTCAATGCTGCAAAATATCCGGTCTTAGCCTCTCTTGCCAAGGATTATCTGGCAATCTGTGGGGCTTCATGTGCTGTCGAAAGGACTTTCTCAGCCGCGGCTGATGTCTGTTGCCGGGATCGAGGTGCTTTGAAACCAGCCACAGTTGAGCGCTCAGTTGGGAGTTGCATGTGGTCTAAAGATGGAATAAATATAGCTGGTGAAGATTTCGTCGAGTGCCAAAAATGCATGGCAGAATGTTTGGACTTGGACAAGGATAATAGAAAAAGGAAGGGTCGACCAAAGTAATTTCTTCCTTTTTGATCAAATTTTGTTTTTATATCTTTGTCTTCTATTTTTTTTCTTGTTCTCTTCATGATACACAGCAAGAATCTGGTTTGTAATGGCTGAAATACAAGAAATCCCCGCTCTACTTTGTTTTTGGTCTGAGAGTCGCAATACTGCGATACAGTAACAGTATTGTACTCCCTTTGGAGCTATGCTACTAAGTATTGAGCACCACAGTATCGTCTTTGCAATACTGTACTGAGTATCGTACCTGGGGTCTAGGTACGGTACTATTTCCTGATTTCCATGGTATCGCAGACCAGTTACTTTACTGGGTATTGTCGATACAATACCGGTATCGTAATTGTGGCAGCGTTGATTGTTTGCCAAGGTAATGGCACATGGAACCTGTGTTGCACCTGTGACATATCCTCTTATCTAGAAGCTTGCTCCTAGTGACCAATAATCTAGATCAAGGTGCATCATAAATGTTAAGATCAAGTTTCTCACTATGGAAATGCTATGATATAAAATCAAATGTAAATATGAGGCAAGACAGGTCTTGTGACTCTCAGCACAAAACACAATGAGATTGCATTGAGATTGAATGATACCAACAATGGACCATCTGTGCTCTTTTACAATCCAGGGGTGGCAGCTGGAGTGCAGCTACAATCTGCTGCAAGAAATACTAACTTGCTGCAGCACAACTTCTAAACACTGCATTCCAATGTGCAGCACAGCATATAAATGCTCAATTTTGAAGGACTCACCTGCCGTACAGCATCCTGAAACAACACTTTGACCTTGGATCAGCGCACTGCAAGTGCTCACTTCTTCTGAAGTTTGGCCAAGTACATAATGTGTTCAGGAAAACTCAGTATGAAGGTAGGAATTCTATTTTTGGTGAGAGTTGAATCTCAATATACTTACTTTCATGTTTTCATTCAGACAATCTCATCCTGTTCAAAAACAAACTTAATGTTATTGATCATCTTGCGGTTTTCTTTGAAAATTATTTGATCTGTTTGGGGTGTGGTCCAGGCAACTTGCCTCTTCACTCTACATCTTTGGTTCAATACCTTAAGCAAGCTTGAGTTAGATTTCTCATTTGTATACATCCAATGTAAATTCAAAATGGGTAAATTACTAATTTGCTGTTGTAGACTTAGGAACACTGTGCAATCAAATATCACAATGATATGTCTGATTTGTTTCCATGATCAATACAATCAGATTGTTGTCAAAGTCATCATCAAATCTCTAGAGATTATGTACAGATTTGGTTGGTGATTGGACTTGCCCATTGGCATCAGGTAACCCAAACTGACAGCAATGATATCAGACAATCACATTCTTTTTTAAGAATCAATTGAACTGTCTTTATCAACAAAAGATTGATCATTTGGTTTTTTGACCAAATTCACCTGTTTACAATAAACAATAAATCTGTGAAATGTAATAGAAGTCATAACAGCAGGAAGCTGGTGTTGATTAGAATGTGGTTCTTCATCAGATTGGTTTTCAACATGGGATGATGGTAAAAAATGATTTGGATCAACATCTGAATCATATTTGGTAATTGGAAATCAGGTTCTAGATAAAGAGACTATAGTTTGATATTGTGGTAATGAATCTATCAGACCAATCAAAAAAAATGTAATTTTGAAATTATTTATCATCATTATTTGAAGAGGAGTTCTTACTGCATACTAAATTCATTATAACTTCACACTCCAACATGTATTCAATCATGTTTATTAATCATTTGATTTATTGTTATCACTTTTTATTATTTCATTTTTAAAGCCAAAAAAAACTTTTTATGATTTTATATATAGTACACATATAAGGTTTAGATTCAACGTTCAGATTTATTTTTTATGTTTCAATTAAAACATTTCAGAAGACAGATGATATGTGTCAGCAAATAAAAAATACTTGGTAATAGGAAAAATTTGTTTTTTTTGGTAAAATAGTAATAAATTCAATCAAAGGATGAATTGAAGATCAAATTACATCAAAGAAATTATCATAGTGGATTAATAAGCCTCTGGTGGCAAACTTCAGAAGTTTGGAAAGTATTTGAATCATTGTAACATAGCTATTTACCATTTTTAGTCATCTGTTGATGGAAAAGAGGGTAAAATTAGTAATGATTCTATTTCACACCATTTTAAAATTCACAGCAATGGTATTTCACATGATCATATGAGTATCAATCCTTGGCAACAAAATTATGAATGATTTGAAGGAGTTATGATGAGTAGTATTAGCTATATACCATTTATCAAATCACAGCTTTACCACATCTTTGAATATCAAATGACTCATTCTAACACAACAGAAATCATATACCCTTATCACAAAAGCCTGAATCATCATAAGAGCTCAACTGGATGTCTATTCTAGAATACTCAAAACACAGCATATACCCAGCATATACCCAGTAATTAAGCATAAGAATAGAAATTAATCATCTTGCCTGGCAAATGAGTGATGATTAAGCTTGTAGAATGATTTACAGATCAACAGACATCACAGCAATGACCATAATGGATTAATAAGCCACTGATGGCAAAATTTAGAAATGTAGAGAGTTGTTGAATCATTAAATCATGGCACTTTACCAATATCTCAGTCATCTTTTGGGTTTTTAAGAGCTGTTAACCACTTAATTATTATTGATTTGTATTGTTGTGTATATGAACTTGTGTGCTTTTGGCAAAATTGTGTTTCCTTTTGTTCTTCATCTCTTACATAGCTTCAATTTTATTTATCCTTATAAATTTATTTGAGCAGTACTAGGTCACTCAAACCAGCCCTCCTATCAGAGGAGAAATTTCTTTCATGTGCTTTATATGACACTGTCATTCTGGAATAATATCAAAAATATATTGAGCTTATTTTTCTACATTTCAACATGGTTAACAATAAGGATGTCCAGGGCATCAAAATGGGCTGTGGGCAAGCTGATGGCTTGCCCAGTAGAATCTTGTACATGTACAACAGTATCTTGCATTGCTTGGATTTTGTGACTAGCTTTGAACAAATAGTAGAATTGATACATTAAAAAATCTAACATGGAATGCAAGCTATTAGGGGTTGGGCAAAATTTTGACCAACCGGTTTGCAAACCCCATTAAGTCGTAGTTCAACACTTTAAGAATCCTTTCAAGATGGCTAGAAAGCGATATCAAAGCCACTCTTAACCGACCAAAATTTTGATCAATCTTTTTGCTTTCCAAAAAGATTGACCAGTATGAGATGCTTCTTGATCATGCCAAAGCTGTACCTATTCAAAACTTTTACAGCAAAAAGCAATTTGCGCCGCTACAAGCCACGCAAACACCCTCTTGCACCTTTCACCAATCCCCAGACCCTTCTCTTCTCGCAAAAGCTAACCCAGGTACCCGCCCAAAATCTCTCGGTGCTGAGGTCAGACCCGTAACAGACGTGTAAACCCAGGAAACTTGTTTTCCTTGATCTTTGACACCTTTCGCCGGGCTTTGCAGAGGCGCAAAACCGGTTGGTCAAAATTTCGCCCAACCCCTATTGTGCATAGAACAAACTAGATGATATTTTACATGAACTAATAGTGGAATAACCAGGAAACTACATTGGGGCGTATAGCAAATTACAGCCGTTCCAACAATTAACGGCAGAATTCTTTGATCGTGTGTCGCTCTCGAGGTTAAATCTAGAGAGGTCAAAACTGGATTAAACCCAGTTTTGCACGCAAATGAACAAGGAGGCCTGGGAGACCTGTCACTTCGAGCCGGCTTTAACTAGTTTTGACTTTTAGATTAAATTTGGATGCAACACACTGATGAAGATTTCTGCCATTAATTGTTGGAACGGCTGTAACTGATAGTTGCAAAGTTTGAAATTTGAGAGGAGAGCAATGATTTTTTTGTAATTTTCTGACATCAATTTTTTTTCTGGGAACAAAGGAGAACATAACAAGAGAGACATTAAAGAAAGATACAAAGAGAACTGAGGTTGACTCCACAGGCCAATCCTGGCAAAGATCTTTTTACGTGATCACTTGTCCCGTCCGCGATCCCAAACGCTACTCTTGCCTGAGAGTGCTTTTGACTACCCCCATTCCCCTTAGTCAACACTACATGCCAACTTCCAAAACATTAAAGCCATATTCTGCTTCAGAACATTTAGTTTTTGAGAGTTAACCAAACTCCTCAATGTACCATAAGTTGATCTTGTCTCATGTACATAATGCTTTTCTTGATATGTATACAAGACCAACCATTTGACCATGTTACACCTCTGCAATTGATGAATTGTGATTTTCATGGTGTACTGCACAAATGGTTTATTTATTATAGACCAAGCATCTTCAAGGCTGCAGCGTTGCAATCTTCAACGCCTTTAGACTTGAGAGGTGTTTTAAAGAAACGAACTCCTATCCTCTTTGGGCTATCGGGGGTCTTGCTGAAGGTTTTCTCCTCCTACCAAATTGAAGATGCAGAGAGAATTTGATTGGTTGATGTTCAAGCAAGTAGAAATAATTCTGGACTTACAAATTTGAGCTTTGGGTTAGCGGTACAACTATTGTCCAGCGACTGTGGCACACGATATTTGAGCTCCTCGGCTGACATCCTGAAAAGACCGAAATCAGAAGACTTGAACAAGTGACAATGTTCTTACAACAAACTATCAGTGGGAAGCTTACTTTTCAATCCTGGATTGCCTATTCTTGCCTGGTTCTAATATCACGATCTGGAAAAAGATCCGAGTTAGGATTGGATGAAGAGGTCATTCTGATCTAAAACTTCACATCCACCGCTCTACTCACGGCACACGTCTTGAACATGGTGCAAGACCGATGACTTTTTGCCAACTTTTCGGCACATCTAAAGATCACAAATTACATCAGTCAGACACCACAAAATATGAGTTGAGTATCTTGAAAGAGCTTGAAGACTAACGCGAAACAGTCTTGTAATATACCACTTTCGCCTTTGCAAGTGATAGCATTTTGCCCAGATCTCGGTGTAGTGCCAGTATTAGTGTGCGGTTTAGTTACCTTCTTAACCGCGCGTCGCTGTAGATGATCAAGGGTACTCGGTTCATCAGGGGCTGATTCGCTCACTTCGAGACCAAGAACCACCTCAGTCTTCCCGAGTCGAAGGAATAATTGAAGGATGAAAGCCATGAGGATAAGAGATTTCATTTTGCGCGAGGTAAAGATGTGTAGAGGATGGATGGAGGTGAAAATATATTCTTAAGGGTGTAGTGTCAAGCACCTGAAACATTTATAGGCGTGCTCTTGCAAGCCCAGTCTGAAGGATCTGCACGATGATTGTGTTTAAACAACAGCGCTGGCTTCGGGTGTCACCCAAGTGCAAGCATCACTGAGGAACCGACCTTGGAATAACACCCAGTTGCGTTACCGTGATATAGTCCAACACGAGAGACCAGTTGAGCGGAGTCTTGGAGAGGCCCATCATGTCGCCAACCTGTTCCCGGTATCTTTCGTCTGCCTCGTGGTGCTAATTATCAACAGAATGTAGAGAGGGGCAGCTAAAAATCTGACATTGAATGTTGCCTACTGAGGGGTATCTTCAGTTTGTACGAAGACGCAACGCTACGACCAACGTCAAGCTAATTAGTGAGCAGGTGTTTGCGTTGTATTCTGGACTCGGCTGTAATTTCAAGGCTAGTGCAATTCGATTGTTATAGATACTCAAGATGATATAAAATGATTTGGCAACCTATAACATCTGATGGATTTTTTTGACAAAGTAATAGTTTAAGTTTAACCTATGTGGTACATTCCACTTGATTGAGGGACTTTCCGCCTCAAGATTGATCCAACGGCTTGATACATAATTATGATCTCAATTATGAGGAAACCCAATTTGTGATACTTTGAACCAATCGTTATGAAACGAACTTGGTAAGTAGTACCAACCCTGCGCCAGTTACGCAGAAGTTGCGTGTTGCGTGGCGGGACGTTGCGGATAATTGGCCCCGTCACGTTACAAAATACCCCGCCTAATGTTGCGGTATGTACCGCTAAGTTACACAAAACTCAGATTCGGGGATTTTTTCGAACAGCTAAATATGTGTTAACGTTACGGTCCCACACCGTTAAGTAACGGTGTTGCGGCCCCGGGTTCTCATTTTAGCACTATTCCCGATTAGGCAAGAGTAGTAGTACAAACCTCCACCCTCATCCACATTAATCAACCTCGATCGATCAATACATTTCAAAAAAACCCAAAGGAGACGCCAGTATGCCTTGGCATGTTGTCAAACATGGCCACCAAGGGGGTGAACTGTTCACAGAACCCGAGTAAGTTTTCCTTACCTCCTTCCTAAGTTCTTGTTCTATCTTCCATCCGATTTTTCTCTACCCACCTACCTTTTATACTTACCTTTGTTAATCGAATCTTACCTAGCAATCTCACCTCCCACAGAATAATTCTCCTTCCTTACCCCATCGATTTCGATTTTACATCTTTTGCTCAATCGCTCAACAAACAAACAACTAGTTTCAAATTCTACCAAATCATCATGTCATCCGTAGCATCCGAGACTCCCTCCAGATCAAGACCCGTTCGTCACAGACAGCCAGCTATTCACCCAGGGATGGTTTCACCGGCTGTCGACTCTCGTCGACGATAGAGCGTCAATGATCAATCTCAACCTGCGCTGAACAAGACCAAGCGCAAAGACCGAAGTTACGATCCCGAACCTGAGAATGAATCTGATTCATCCATTGTCAGTATTCAACGTCAAGGACGGAAGAAGGACCCGAAGGCCACTGGATATCAATCAGAGGCCTTGATTACTGAACATCAAGGCAAGAAGAGCAAGAAAGGTACCGGCTCTCAATCAAAGAGTCAGCGTCGGTCTCAGGCTCGCAAGAAAACTGCATCTGCAGCTCCATCTGATGATGTGAGTAATTTCTTTTTGATTAATACTATATCCTTGGTGTGGCAGCGCATTGAATCAATTCTGCCACAGCTCATCTCAGCCAATGTGACAAGAGCCATGCTACGTGCCAATTCCGACGAGGAGCCATCCGGTGATCAACCTCGCAAGCGTCACAAGGCGGACAAGGCAGACGCCGAAGTGGAGCTAGCTCAACTGAGGGCTTACTACAATACTCCGTTTCATAGGCATGACGATGTAAGTGTTTTAGATTATGATGTACACTCATCAATTCCTGACATCATAACACTGACCATGCATATTGATGATTTCATGAATGGCAGGACAAGTCAAAGGCTCCTTTGTCGTATGCCTGTCGATTCTGCAACAGAGACTCCAGCAAACCCGTACGAGTTAGTTTAAGCAACCTGACAGGGAATCTCCGCGCCCACCGTGACGGTTCTACTCAGAGTGGGCGATCTGACGTAGGGTGTCCTGGTCGAAACAAAGCCAAAAACTCAGCAGAAGGTAAGGAATTAAACATACCACCTTTGGTGGCAGAGGTTCGCCAGGCCGAGAAGCAGAAAACAGGAGGTCTCAGTGGATTTGTCACCATAACACCCGGAATCAAGTTCAATAACGTGACGTTTAACCAAATGGCTTGTCTATGGTTAATTTGACACGCCTTACCCTGGACCCGAGTTGAGGACCCTATACTACGATCTATGGTTAGGTACCTTCGCCAAGAGGCCAAGCTCTATGGCCGCAAGTGGGCTGCGTCCGAAGCGCGTCAAATCAATCAGTCTTTGAAAACAAACGTTTTCAAAGAACTGAAGGTAAGTTTTCCATTGCTTTATTGATCTTTAAGTTTCTGTACTGACCGGTTTCATTGTTGTTTAGAATCTTACTTCGCGTTTCAATCTGGTCCATGACGCCTGGACCAGCAAAGGAAATCGACATGGCTTTATCGGAGCGTCCGTCACCTTCATCGACCCCAAATGGCAGTACCATGTGCGACATGTAAGCTTGAAGGTGGTTGCCTGGCACCATCACGGGCCATGGCTCGCTGAACCTATTGTCAACCTTCTAGTGAAGCATGGTATCTATCAAAAGATATGTATTTATTTTTGTTCTATTATTTTGAATTCTTAATACTTTTTGATCATTTTATTTTGCTTGTCTGATGCTAATGTTTGTTTTTGTTTATGAATATTCACATTCTCTGCCAGACCACCGACTCGGGATCCAATAATAAAACGATGGCACAGGAAATGCATCGACAGTTCGCTTTGCAACCCCAGCTTGATGGTATTAAGTATAAATGGGATCCAGCCAATATGCATATTTTTTGCTTTTGTCATAAGCTTGCGCTGATCGTCAACGCAGGGCTCGCCGAGTTGGGCGTGAAGGCACCACCTCCCGCAAAAGTGAAGTCAGCAGCTCGTGGGCACTTCCCGTCCATCGGAACCATCAAAGAAGAGGAAGAAGATGTTGAAGAAAGCACCTCATGCGACGACGCAATCCCAGAACACGACATTGACGAATTGGAGGAAATCAACCCACCGGTTGAGGAAGATGACGCAGGAAACATCGACATTGAAGACGAAACTCAATGGGACATTGCTGACGCTGAAGATGAAGTGACACCAGCCGTGGTTTTGGAAGAGGAAGTGGCTCCGACGCACCGTCGAGAAGCAAATCATGTTGATTTTATATTGCGGAAGGTAATTATCTTTTTTTTTTCTATTTGTGCTTTGCATTGAACTTGAGAGTTACTTTGTTACAGGTTGACTTTATTGTACGCCGGATCACTCGGTCGTCGGCGTGGCGCAAGGAATTTGCACGAGTGAGTGCAACAAAGGGATTCACAGGATCTTTAATTGCTGGCTACGGAATTAGATGGAATATTAAGTATGAAAGTAGGCACAAGGCTTGGCTTGCGCGATCGGTGAGTATTTCATTTTTATCTTGCTTTATCTTTAAAGCTCTGATCATTGTCAATCTACCTGGACAGGTCATTGATCAGTTGTGTAAAGAAGATGTTGACCGAGTGCTTGCGGTGGGTTGCCGCCCACGCAAGAACGGGAAGCCGTATGGATATTTCCATCAACTGGAAATTACTACGGCTGAGTGGGCTCAAGTTCGACGTATCAACGTTGAACTGGAGGTATGTAATCAAAGCTATTGGTGTAATTGCATCAGTTTCTGTCTTTTTTTTATGCATCTTGTGGTATAGATATTGAGAGAAATGAAGGAACTCGACACCTTGGTAGAAGCCAGTAATCAGGCTATGATACGTCTAACAGTTCTGAACACTGTGACAAAATGTAACACACCTTGGTAGAAGCCAGTAATCAGGCTATGATACGTCTAACAGTTCTGAACACTGTGACAAAATGTAACACACCTATAAAGGTGATAACAACATATGATAATACGCCAATCTTCCTCAGTGAACTGGTGAGTTTATTACATCAATGACAACAACAACTAACCTTGGTAGAAGCCAGTAATCAGGCTATGATACGTCTAACAGTTCTGAACACTGTGACAAAATGTAACACACCTATAAAGGTGATAACAACATATGATAATCTAAACAACATGATAGAGTGAGCTGTATTCAATGAAGATGTGATAAAAGATAAGAAAGAGCTTACACGCCAATCTTCCTCAGTGAACTGGTGAGGAAGAGAGGCGTGTGTAGTGTCTGTGATCTAATTTATATGTGATACAATGAGATTCAGTTAGGTTAGATATCTTGATGAATTAGGTCTGAGTTTGAATAATTAAGTTTTGAATTTGTTTGTAATTGAATTTGACTTAATGTAGTTTGATTTTGAGATAATATAGTTTGATGTGTTTGAAACTGGAGTTTGTATTCTAACACGCCCCCTCAAGCACATCAAACAGAATAAGTGAAAGAGGTAGCTTATTAATAGCTGTTGAATGATGAGACAAAGCATAAGGTATCTTTGTATTGCGGTGAGTCTTGCCATGTGCCATTTGACTCATCAGGCCAAATTTTCCTGGAACTAAAACTCTGATTAGATCAACATGCAACCAAGCACATTGATCAAAAATTGCAGTTAAAATTGTATGGGATTCCATAGGACTTTGATTTATAAATTCATATAAATTGATTATTTTTAAACCTAATTTGTTTGAATATTCTGATACAACAGGAGAAGTTGATAGATAATTTAAAATTGAGTTACTTGAAGGATCTTCCCAGAAGATTGAATGTGATCGAAGTTTAGTTTGATCGGATGAAAGGTATGAAAAATCTTGAGTTGGTGGTAATGATTGTAATGGTATTTCTATATGACTTTCAATCATTGATTTACAAAGGAAGATTGATATGATGACGGCGATTAGGAAGTACTTTAATTGATGAATGGTTGACAGGATCTTTGAGATTGCAAATCCATTTTCAAGATCTGATGATGATGTTGAATTTGATGAGATGGTCAAAAATTTTGATAATGAGCTTGTCATTCTACCAGGTGAAGTTGAGGTTGATTGGTGTTGCTGAGAAGATTTTCGACGAAGGGGGTTTAAACAGTTTAATCCATTGATTAGGATGTGATGTTTGGCATCAGATGCCAAGTTGAGGTTTGGTTTCACAGTTGAGTTTTCTTTATCTTCCCTATGAGATGCCATTCGACGTAAGACAGGAAAGTAAGCGATTGTCTTTGACGGTTTTTTAATAGTTTGTTGTTGTTGTTGAGTGGATGAAGAATGATCATTAGGCATGATATGATCGATTGAATTGGTGATGAGATGATCTAGGTTCGAAGTATGTTCATGCCAATTGGATCTTGATGGTCTTAATGGACTAGGATTGAAACAATTAGATGATAAAGTTAGATTGGTAGCAGTAGTAGTAGACTGAGATGATTGTATGTTGGTTTGATTAAAGTTGTTAGACTGATGATTTGAGATTGATTGTTGATTTGAGTTTGTTCTTTGATATGAGTGATTTCGATTGATACCATTTGACCAAGTCAAAGACAAGAATGACCAAGTCAAAGACAAGAATGACCAAGCGAAGAAAAGAATCCAGGATGGATGATGGCTAGCACGATGAGTCCATCTTATGCTGAGAGAGTGTGCAGCGATTGAATTGATTATAAGTTGAGATCGTATTGAGAATGATAAGACCAACAGAGGTAAGGATAGTAAAGTTTGAATTAGAGTTGTTGGAGTGGAAGTCAAAGCGATGTTTTGTTGGTGCAGGGTAATATTATTAGATCGAATTGAATAAGATTCTGATTGAATTGATATCCCATTCTGATGATCGCTCCTATTATTAGATTTCTGAGTTTCAATTGATTTAGTGGAATGTGATACCGATGGTAGTGGTACTTGATGATGATGATTTTCAAGAATGTCAGATGATTGAGTGAGTGCCAAAGATGCAGATTCAGTAGAAGGTTGACGTATTGAACATTCGATTAGCTTAACAATCGTTAAATTCCCAGAGAAAAATCCTCGGAATAGTGTTCGTTTTCCGAGATTGAGGCTGAAGATATGAGGTTGTGTCGGGTGAATTACTGGAATGACTCCCTTTTTGATGAGGGCGCCCGCCGCTATCACATTCTTATCTAATAAAGGTACATATAATGAATTTTTGAAAATCATAGTCTTTCCATCTACGTCCAATAAATAAGCCGTGCCAATGCGTTCAATCTCAAGTGTTTCATTTCCTCCTGCAAGATTCAATCTTTTGGTTGGATCGGGATTAGGTACGAGTGAATTTTGATCAAAGTGTTTTAAATCATTAAACATATGATGTGAAGATCCTGTTTCAGCAAGACCAAAAGAGTTATTGGGGACCTTCGCTTGAATTGCTTTGTTGCTAAAGAAATAATTGGTGTGGAATACTGTAGGCTGGTTATCTTCAGTTGACACGCTCATTGAATTCATGGCTTCTGTCAATTCATCGAAATCAGTATCAGTTTTACCGTCTTGATTGATATTAGATGATGTTCGATGTTGAAAAGAGTTAGACTGATTGTTGTTGATAGATCGTAAGTGATTCAGAATCTGTCCTCTCCATCTTCCTTTGTTAACTAATTCTTGCTGCCACTTCCTCTTCTTGTCCTGATTTTTCGGATTCCCAAAACAATCATCTTTACCATATTTACACACACATCGATCGGAGGTACACTTAGGTCGAGTGGGTCGATTATTGTAGTTATCAAGATTGTTGGTCCGATTAATTGCATGAGCTCCAGGTCGGAACAACTGATTTTTGTATAAATTAGCGAACTGAGGTATGTTTCTAATTTCCTTCTCTTTAAGTAAAATATACTGTTCAACACTGTCGTAAGTAAGTGGTTTGACCCTATCAAGGACATTAGATAATAAGATTTGATTATCTCGATGAAGTGATTTGATGAGTCTTCTAGCTAGTTGGCCATCAGTAAGTTCGCCTCCTGCTAGCATAAGTTCATCTTTCATCTCTCTAAATCTGGCCAAGTGCGTTTCAAGAGTTGTGCGATTATCTTGTCTCAAGTCATCTAAATCATTATCTAATTGAAATTGAGCTGCTTTTGATGTTGGGGCTTTATTGCTTCTGACGATGGACCATAACTTTGAAGGTTCATATTCTAAATCGACTTCTCCATCCACTCTGATTTGTAATTTTGACTCGACATAAGCTGAAGTAGATGATTCCATGCGGTTGAGAAGAAAATTTGTAAGACGTTCTTTATTGGCTAAGTGTTCTTCATCCGTTATATCATCAGTTTTCTCGGGTGTTGTTAGATATTTGTCTAAACATAAAGGTTTCAAGGATCTTTTGATTCCCATAGCCCAGCGAGTATAGTTGCTCTTTCCTAAATTGACGGTGGCCGTTAGTTTACTTAAACTTATGTTCAAAGCAATGGCAAAATCCTTCTGGGTAGTTGGAATTGTGGATTGAGACATGTTGATAGGGATTGTTTCAATAGGATCGGTACGAGTAAAGGTAGAAACAGTATTGTTGATCGGATTGGCAGGAGCGGTGATAGTATTATCAGAAGAGACAGAATTGGCAGAGCTTGATGGAAGATCAGTCTCCGTATCGTCTTCAGAATCGATATTGGAGTTTACGGGAGAGGGCGCGTTGGAAGGCAATAACATGAATTGATGGATCTTAAATAAGAGTCGAGTTCACTCTCGCTACCATGAGAGAAATGAAGGAACTCGACACCTTGGTAGAAGCCAGTAATCAGGCTATGATACGTCTAACAGTTCTGAACACTGTGACAAAATGTAACACACCTTGGTAGAAGCCAGTAATCAGGCTATGATACGTCTAACAGTTCTGAACAGATATTTCTTACCACCACCCTCAAGATGGAAGGCGACAGGCCTACCGGGTGTATGGTAATTCCAGAATACGTCGAGCTTCGACATAAATTACAAGAAAAAGTGGATAAATTGACTACCACCGACGCCATATACCCGATGTTGGCGAAAATGTTGGAAAAAACACAACATTACCTTGACAAAGCACTTGGATGCAAAACATTGGTAATGGCGACACTACTTCATCCTCTATTTCGTCACAAGTTCTTTGTGAAGTGGTTTGGTGGGAAATTTGGAGAGGTTCCCATCAAAGCCGAATCTACATTCCGTCGACTCTACTCCAATTACGAAGCTACGTTGCCTCGCCAAAGAACTGCGGCGAACTCGACTGGTTCTAGTTCCAATCCATCTGCAGGCCAACCCAAGATGTTCCATGACGATTCCAAAAGTGATGAAGAACCCGCAGAGACCATTCACTGCCAGCATTAAATAGGTTCCCTGGTCGGAACATGACCTAGGCTGGGAATATCATTGAGAGAAGAATGGAGCATCACATCATCTCGCACTGCACATCTGAGCCATAAAGCATACACTACATATGTGCAAACATCTGAGTAAATCCTTAGCTATCAGCTACATACAGGTCCGCTCAGTTATCTGCTCATCTAGATAAGAAAATCATGTGTAATACATGCTGTAACTTTGTTCAGATTGAGACACACATTTCAAAATATTGACTACATATATCACAATGGCTACTCAGGCAATATTCATGGAACTGTGTAACAGTAGCAGAATGGGAATCTGATCACTAGGACCCATATTCCCATCTGGGAACCTCTTTAATGCTGGAAGTGTATTGACAATTCTGTTGACAATTACTTACGCATGTCAGACAAGATGCGTAGTACTGAATACAACTTGTCAGACCCAAAAGCAGCTTTAACATGGTGGTCGGTAAGTAGAATATGTTATCTAACATCATGAACATATGCTAACTTCTTTACATGCCTCTGTAGCGTCATGAAAAGGACTATCGAGTTCTTGCAAACATGGCACGCGACTACTTGGCCACCACGGGTTCATCATGTGCGGCAGAACGGATCTTCTCATGCGCCGCCAATGTTTTTGCCAGTGATCAAGGGAGTCTATTGGCACGTACCATAGAAGCTCTCGTCTCGAGTCGTTTATGGCTAAGGGAGGGTGTGGGTTTGGGAGTAGAATTTTCAGAACTCGCAGGCATTTTGAAAACTTTAGGCGTGGCCCTTGACTAATCCCCTGGTAACTCTTCCAATCAATACTTAACTTAACCTTTTCTATCTCCTTTTCACGTACACTCGTTTAGTCTCTTTCTCTACTTCTCACTACACTTGTTTAGTTTCTTCATTATAAATTTTTATTGTTACACGTTGTGGTGATCTATTTATGATATTAAGCAAAAAAATTAATCATCTTTACTTTACCAGTTTATTAGCAAACTTCAATATAGCAGAGAATTTGAGATTCAGGTTTTCAGATCAATTGAAGCTCTTAGAGGCTTATGTATACTTATTAGCTCATTATTATGTCATCTTATTTCAAAATTATTATTAAGATCAACATAGTTTACTTACAAAGTTATTACAAAAAGACA
Source organism: Melampsora larici-populina 98AG31 (assembly GCF_000204055.1). Classification (NCBI taxonomy): domain Eukaryota; kingdom Fungi; phylum Basidiomycota; class Pucciniomycetes; order Pucciniales; family Melampsoraceae; genus Melampsora; species Melampsora laricis-populina. The sequence goes on from NW_006768903.1 coordinate 44,558, forward strand.
GAAAAAGAAAAGATAAGAAAAATTCGAAAATATAGGTGTAAAAGTTGGAAAATGGTTTTTAGCTTATTTATAATTAAGTTATGGGTTTTATAAGGTTAGAATATGAAAGAACAACAGTTTATTATACAGGAACAATTTTATTATTCAAGGTTGATAAGGGGAAACAGAGGTTATTAGCAGAAAGGTACTTTTTCGAAGTTGGTAAACAAGGGTTAGGCGTGTAGTTTACATATGTAATGGTGGTAGTGATGGAATTTGAGGTTGCCAAGAGGATTTTCCGGGATTTTTAAGGTTATAGAAGATGATGTCATATTACATGAGCAAGGAAAAGGGAGTAGCAGCTGTGAAAAGTGAAGAAAATAGGTGAAAATCGTCGAAAATGGAGGTTTTCAGCTGATTACATATGTCAAATGACGTCAGAATAAGTTGGTAGATGGCTCATTCAACGCAGAAGAGTGGATTACATAATGTACAACCTTTGAATCATTAGTAACGGAGGTGTATGTAAAAAGTTATAAGGGAAATAAGAAATTGGTGTGAATCTCGAATTTACAGTCACAAGACACATGTAACACCAAAAACCTTAACTTCACAACTCAATATCTTACTCATCACTCATCAGAAGTAGGTCTTATAGGTGTCAGAAATGATCAGTAACACGTGGGCTACAAGATGCACTTTAGTAATCAAAAATTGGAGCACATCTGAAAAAATTCGTAATCTCAAAAATTGGGTTTCAGCTAGTTTACAAGGAAAAAATCACCTGTATTCATCTTAAGAAGTGCTGTACATTACATCATTGCGTCATTGATCACTTTTGGCTGTGAAAATTACATCATACATTAGTAACAAGATCATTACATTGTGTCATTACATGGTTTTTAGGGTTATTTAGGCGGATTTGATTGGTTTTTGAGGCTGTTGACTGTTGTAAAGATTGTTACATGTGGATATAAGTACTCCTTGATGATTTTGGGATTGTAGCGCCCTTTTCTGCATCTTATACCTTTGTTGTAGTGTTATAAATCATCATTTATTTACTATATTTGTACTAAGATCACTTAAATCCGCCCCTTCAAAAGCAAGGAGAAATTTATTTACGTGTGTTAAAGACTACAAGTCTAATTGGGAATAATACTTACAACAGTATTGCTAGTAATAAACATAGTGTGTGACTTTTTTGCGCTTAAAATCTGGGAATAATACTTAACAACAGTATTGCTTTATTTCTCTGGTGCCTTTTATCCTTTTCTCTGTTATCAAAAAGTGGTCAGCAAGTGCCCTTGTGCTGGTTTCTTTGAAGAAGGCAGTCTTTAGGCAACTTCTACTATATTACACGTAGTAGATTATCCCTTCTTAGGTGTTGTAAAGCTCTTGTTGAGCTTTAAATACTACAATGTGTGCTCGGGATTCATAAAAATCATGAAATGCTTATTTGCGGCTGCAGCCTATTGTCCTTTTTGGCGCTGTAGCGTTGTTGCGTTACTGCTAGTTAACAGGCGATAACGTGAGCAACAATTAACACTGTAGCGCTTGTAGCGCTGCTGCTGCTTTGCTGAGTGGAGCTGAGCTACCACGGACTGCAATTTCCTGTTGCGGTCCTTCGCGTTACGTTGCAAATGTAACGCTCTTCAGTTGCTTGTGACGGAGTAACGTTAAAAAAAAGGGTCAGTTAGCGCTACGTTGCGTAACTGGCGCAGGGTTGGTAGTACCAACACCTGAAGCGCTCCGCGGCGCTCCGCTTTTTGTGGTCATTTTTGGGGCGGTGCGGTTTGCCGCTACAGATGAGACACACTCTCGATCCGCTTTTAAAAAGCACCCGCTACATGAGCCACGCAGCGCGGCGCCTATGGGAGCCGCTCTCGCTCCGCTCCACCAACTTTTAGGTCAAGGGAGCGGCACGAGGCGAGGTTATTTATTCGAAGAAAATTCATTGATTCACACTGAAAGAAACATATATGTACAACATGATAGAAGAAAAGGAGATTGAGTATTGTATATAAATCAAATACCAAAGAGTGACTAGAAAGATAAAGAAGTTAGACAAGCAACAAAAAACAAAAAACATAAGGGAAGTTAAGAGAATAGCTATTTGACTCTCATCCCGATACACCTATACATCTCTTCGGTCCCACCTCGATAATCAACACCAAGTTGTAAAACATCACCGTCTCTCAATGCAAATGGTTTACTTTCACCTCCTGATGCTGATTTAAAAATGTACCAGATGATGATTTAGTATTTTTGATAAAGGATTGACCAGATGGATCTGCTTGAGACTACTTTTGATTTGGATGTGAGTGAATTATCATCATGATCACTTTCATTATTGGGTAAACTACAATCCGCGAATCTTCCAATCTTTAATGAAGTAGATGATGCTATTTTTTGTTCGATTGAGCCGAAATGTAGTGACCTGGTTTCATCAAGATGAAGAACAAGTCTTGGAGAATAGAGTGTCCGAGTCATTGATTGGTTGATTGAGATGGTTAATGGGTTGTTTGAGATGGTTGATTGGTCGACCGAACTGGAGATTGGACTCGACATGTACTTTGTAGTTGTTGTTCACTCGAAGGGATCTTGGATGCGGTGATAGGCAATTATCAGTAGTATTGTCAACTCATACTATGATGACTTCTAGAGAAGTTGAAGTGGTATTATTAGAATGTTGATCCGATGATGAATTTGGACTAGATTTTCCTCATTTCTACGAGATGCCATCAGATGGGAGAGGTCAAGGATGGTCTGATAGCGACAGCCATCTTGAGAGGTGTCCATCCGGCGTGAACCGCTGCATACCGCTGTGGGAAGTGGCTGCGGGGCGTAAATTTGACCCGCTGCGCTAATATTCCGATCCGCTATGTACATAATCTCAAAATGAGAGCGGTGGCGGATCGGTTGTTGGTGAAACCCCAAAAGCTGTGTAGCGACGGCGGAGCGGACCGCTCTGCATCCGCCCCGCACCCGCTTTTTGCAGTGGGTTGCTTCAAGTGTTGGTAGTACTAGCACACAAGCTTTTGTTGTGAAGGTTTGAAAGCAGTCTGACTAAGTAAAATGATGATGACCTGATTGGTTGTTTACCAAGCAGTTTACCATCCCTATAAATAAGTTCATCTCCTCCTCAAGATATCTTGTGTTTCAATTGAACGATGAACTAATGCTGAGATTGTTCAAGGTGTCAGCTTTGTAAACAAGCTGCACACTGATCGAGATAAGGAACAATACCTGAGATTGTTCAAGGTGTCAGCTTTGTAAACAAGCTGCACACTGATTGAGAGAAGGAACAATCTGAACGTAAGAGAAGATTGTTAAAAGAAAAATAATATAAGTTCAATTTCCAGTTTACAATCTAATCATCATAACAACTTACACCTGAGATTGTTCAAGGTGTCAGCTTTGTAAACAAGCTGCACACTGATCGAGAGAAGGAACAATCTGAACGTAAGAGAAGATTGTTAAAAGAAAAATAATATAAGTTCGATAAGAGAAAAAGAATTACAATAGTGATCTCTGAATGACTCTTATAGAACTTTAATATTATGACGTCACTAACAATCTTACATAACCAAAACATGATGTGATCAAAGAAACCAAATGCGCATGATAAAATAACACGCTGAGATTACCAATCTCAATTCCCCCCCATCTTTGATACATCAGTTAAACCCATCAAATCACAGAACTTCCTATGCTTCATTGGCGCTAAAGCTTTCGTAAAAATGTCCGCAATCATATCATCTGTCGGAACATAAGTTACTTTCATCTGTTTATCAGCTACAACTTCCCTTAGCCAATGATATTTGACATCCACGTGCTTCGTCCTTGACTTAAATTTTTCATTCTTTGAAAGTGCAATAGCTCCTTGATTATCCAGATTTAAAATAGGTGTATCTTCTTGAATAACTTCTAAGTTGTTTAATAAGTGATTGAACCAGACAATATCCTGTCCTCCTTCATATGCCGCCCTATACTCTGCTTCAGTTGTTGACGTTGCCACATTTTCCTGCTTCTTACTTTTCCAGTTTACCGTACTATCCCCCAACATCGTAACATAACCACCTGTTGATCTTCTTGTATATGGACACGCAGCAAAATCCGCATCCGCATACGCCTTCAATCCTAAAGTTTTACCTCCTAACATAATACCCAAATTCCTCGTTCCACTCAAATACCTCAATACTCGCTTAAAAGCCTGCCAATGATGAATAGATGGATTGTTCAAATGTTGAGACAATTGTGACACAACAAAAGAAAGATCAGGTCTTGTTGCGTTGTTTAAGTACATTAACATACCCACCACATGTCGATAATTTTCATCTAAATCATTGAACTCATTAACCTCTTTCTCAGTTCCAGGAACCAAATACGTGTTCGGCACCATAGGACATCCCACCGGTTTGCTTTCCATCATACCATACTCCTCTAACAAATTATGAATGTACTGAGTTTGAGTTAAAATGATTGTTTTGTTTACACAATCTCTAGTCACCTTCATTCCTAAAATGTATCTATAGTCGACATCTTCATCCATTTGAAATCTTTCAGTGATTAAGTGACGAAATTTTTCGAAATCATTAGTAGCAATTGTCATGTCATCAACATGAACATGTACAATACACTTCCAAGATGGATCTTGAGAGATGAAAAGACTGGGATCGGAAGTGGATGGTAATAATGAAATTGATTTGAAAAATAATTTTAAGCAGTCGTACCATACTTTCGGCGCTTGCTTCAACCCGTACAGAGCCTGCTTGAGTTTCAAAACTGATGTTGATGTCGCACCTTCAATAACTAGACCTTTTGGAATCTTCATGTAAATAGTTTCCTCAGGTGACCCATTCAAGAACGCAGCCACAGCATCCATCTGATATACATCAAGATCATCCACCGCAGCCATTGCATTTAAAGCTCTTAGAGTAGCAAGTCGTCCTGTTGGAGCAAAAGTGTTGTTATGATCCTCTCCATATTCTTGAGAGAAACCTTGCGCACATAGCCTTGCTTTAAACTTGATCAATTCACCATCTCCTCCCATTTTCTTCTTAAATACCCATGTCGTACCAATTGCATTCTTGCCAACAGGTAATTCACAAACTTCCCATACTTGACGTCTTTCCATGTTTGCTAATTCATTGTCTATAGCTTTCTTCCAGTCGAATTGATTATCAGACTTCAATGCTTGATGATAAGTCCTAGGATCCATATCTACCTTCGCCACTCTTGCTGTGATCTTTGACGGTTCATCTTGTTGAGCAAATAATTCAGAAATGTCGTCTAGTCGTTTGTTGACGTTCGCAGCCTCCATTGATGTTTGTCGTGCCAGTTTCGCCCATTTCCTCTGAATTTGACGAGGGACACAACGTTTGGCAGAGTGAGATCGGTGTCGTTTTGAATCTGATGGTAAGATATTGGATTCATCGAATGGCACTGGTGATATCGTGAATAGCTAAGACATCTGCAGGTTGCCAATCCCAGGAATGCTTTGCCGGAACAATTGGTAACGGAATCGGAGGATCCGGAATCTCTGGAACAGGCTCTATCTGCATTGGAGTGACAAACGGTGCAAGTTGAGTGTTTTCGCTTACTTCGTCCAACCTTACCACTTGGTTCTCCAAATCAGGTGAAGAAATAACAGGTGATAACGGAATTTGCGGAGAATCTTGCGGTACTGGTGAATCAGGAGGTGAGACAGTTGGTGTCGTTGAAACACAAGGCGTTGTTGTAGACGCAGGTGTTGGTATTTCACTTGTCAATTTGGTAAAGTCCTCATCAACATTAGTCAAATCGCGGACACCAGGGAAAGAGTTCACATTGAATACAACATCGTGAGAGTACACAGTTTCACCAGACTCAAGCCTTACTCTGTAGTTTTTCATCCCAAGTTGATATCCTAGTAAAATACCTTTTGCAGACGTTGCATCAAACTTCTTCCTGAACTTCTTGGAAATTAAGACATAAGATTGGCAGCCGAAAGGTTTCAGGTGTGATAAATCAAACTTCCTACCGTGCCATAGTTCATACGGTGTTTGATTATCGATCTTGGCCATTGGTGTTACATTCTCCAAGAATACTGAAGTCGTGACCGCTTCAGCCCAGAAAGAATTTGGTAAGTTTGAATGTCGTAGAAGAGCACGAGCCTTTTCAGTGGTCGTTCTGTTTCCACGCTCAGAGACAGGGTTTTGTTGTGGGGTGTAAGGCGCACTTAAATAAGATGTAGTACCATTTTCTTGCAACATCTCACGAAACTCTTTTGACATATATTCTCCTCCTTGATCATTAACCAGGCTCACAATCCTCCGGTTATGAAAGGGTTCAACTTCAGCTTTAAATTTCATGAAAGAAGAGAAAGTTTCGGACTTTGCTTTTAAAATATAAACATGCTTGTAATTCGTGAAGGCATCAGTTAACTTGAAATAATATAAAACTCCTCATTCAGAAACAGTTGAGATCTTTCCACTAAGATTGCTATGCACAACTTGAAGTGGAAAAGTGGCTTTAGGAAAAGAACTGGGATAAGGGAGACGATGACCCTTAGACAAAACACAATCTTCACAGAACCATTCCTCTGGAGGTTTGATTCCATACATTAACTGAAGTCGCTGTGTGTTGGTGTGTCCTGATCCTCTGTGTAGCATATTGTAATCAGCTAATGTCGTTTTATTACAAGTGAAAGAATCAAATGACGCGCCTAGAATGATGTCTAATTCTATCACACGATTTCTAATTTGACCACGAAAACCAGCATAGCCTTCTTTAGTTAAAATAACAATTCCTTTGTCATGAAATAATTGATAACCGTCATTCAAAAGACATCCCATGCTGATTAATGGAGATCCTAAATTGGGTACGTGATAAGCGTTCAACTTGACGTTTCCTCCAAAAGAGTTACAGATGATGTCGCCTTTTCCCACCTGTACACTTAAGTATGTACCCTATACCATAGGGTCATACGTACATCTGTATGGCCCAATGGCATTCGAGTTCAACTGCCAAGATGAACCTTCATCTCAAGAAGCTTCTTGGAGGCATCCAATTTTGGCTAAGTCCCCTTTTTGCTTAAGGAAACAAAGACCAGCCTCGAATCCCCACAAGATACAGCCCACC
>NW_006768904.1:0-29316 GCF_000204055.1 Melampsora larici-populina 98AG31
CCGTACCAGAAAAAGATGTACTTTGGTGTAGTGTGACATTCATTAGCAGAAGTGAACAGAACTTGTAGAATCCATCAATAAATCCAAATTTCAAAGTATCAATGTTCAAGATGCTTCACCAATGGTTGTCATTGGGTTTTGAAGATTCTGACTCAATTTAATCTATGACGTAAGTAAACGCGGCCTGAGTATATATAGAGGGTCCTTTCGGCCCAGAATTTGTTTTCTTTTTTTTCCTCATCACTGATAGAGCTAGAGTTGTATTTGTTGAATTTACTTTAGCAGTCCTTGGTCACTCTAAGATCCGCCCCCCTTACAAAGGGGAGATATTTAATTTTATGTAGCGTAATATTTCTTTTTTTAACATAAGTCCGTAGTCCGTTGAAATCAAGTCTGGAATAACACCTAATTGGTGTTGAGAGTTATTTTTTTTATTGGGAGCCTATTACCATCAGAGTAGTTGAGGCTTTAGCAGCATACATTCTTTAGTTATATTACTTTTTTTCATCTTATTAGAAAGAGCAGCCTTTAGGCAACTCTAGCCCCTTTACTTATAGGTTTTCCTCTTTTGCATACTGTTTACCGCTTATGGCGGTAAAGTTACTACAATGATTGAAGAGATAATAACAATCATACTTAATTCTTTCCTTGAACAGTCCAATCGGAACAGAGTCACAAACAAATCTGAAAGGTTATCACAATCTTTACTTTGTTTACAAATTATAAATTGCATGTCACTGATCCAAATCAACCAAGGGTATGTTATTCAAGTTTGGTTTATGCCTATCTTCTGTCAAGAAAACTGAATACTCCACCTTTTGTTTTCATGATCAAGAGCTCATTGCAGTTGATTGAAACCAATCATAGCCTACAAACAACGCCATCGCCGCTCTGCCCGCGACAGCGGGAGCGGAGCGGTAGCAGAGCGCACGCCCCGCCCGCGCTACCTCTTTTTGCATATAGCGTGTTTCACGCATTGCTATAGCTAGGGTGAAACCCGATGCAACATAGCGATTTAGTGAACCGCCCTGTATAGCGATAAACCGCTGTGCTATGACCCGTCACAGCGGCCCGGAGCGCTTAGCGACAGGGCGCCACAGAGCGGCAGAGAGTGGCAGAGAGCGGGTTGTTTAGCTTGATACAAGTAACTAGATCACACACCCCACGGGCCATCAAGCCCGACAACCATCTCTTCCCCTATCCTTAACATGCCCTCCCACCCTCTCTTGAATACCCAATTCGACTATATACCAACATCACCTCATTGCTATCTCTCCAGTACTCAAATAAACTAATCAACATCACCTCATCGTTGGAAACTAGGAGCATCTTCCAAAGATGCTAATGTTTCTACTGTTTCCAAGTCAATTGGATCCATCGGCCCCACCTATAAAAAGACCTGGACTTGAAGGTAAGTAGTTTGTTTTTCTCCATCGATTATCCATCATCGTATCTTCAGTTTCCACGTTCATTTACTATATCACTTATCCTTAATAATCTTCCTTATTTCCTTACAAAAATAGACAACTTTTAAAAAAATACTCGAATCGATCTCATCATGTCTCCATCTGTTCCCGATTCTAGAACTTATACCCAAACTACTCTTCAACTTGCACCTCCAGATACCACCGTTACATCTTCTACAACCTCTGCTCGATCACTTCGACCACGTAGCCCAGTACAGCCTCGCCCTGGATTTGTAATGCAGTCGCCCGACTCGCGACGCTCCCTCCAACTTCCTAGTGATGATGGTGATCATCCAAGTGGTATTGATGAAGAGGAAGCCTATGTAACCGAGGATGATCAATCTGTTGCATCAGGTTCACCCGGCTCTGATCCATCTCCAGTTCGACCGAAGAAAAAAATTACCAAACTTACCAGCAAGAAGCGTTTGCCTGGAAAAGGTAAACGCAAAGGTTCTATCTCTCGCAATGTTTCAAATTCTTCGCAACCTCTTTCAGCCCCTGTGAAGAAGAAGAAAAAGTTTACCACGACTGTGCTTCAGGTATGTAGCCTCATCTCCCTTTTATCTTCCTTTAAATCAAATATTTCTCTTTATCTTCATCTCTTTATTTATAATCCCGTCTTCCTTTTGCTAGGACTACGATGTCCCTGACGGTCTGGATGTTCATCAAGACTCTGACATCGAAGTTGTTGAGGCACCCGGAGTCCGACGTGCTCACCTAGGACGAGTTTCAAAACTGTTGTGTCACTACGAACCCCCAATTCATCTGAAAGGAGAGGTTAGTTATCTCAATTTTCATTTTTAATCTTATCTCCAGTGTTAGGCTGATCATCTGGATCAATCTATCAGACTGGGAATGATCCTCGTCAATATCGGTGTAAGTACTGTCGTGCGTACTGTTTCCGTGGTTGCCGTAGTTACTACAACCTGTACCGACATCGAGACGGATCGAAGGATCGACCTGCGTGCCCAAATTGACACCTTGCCATCCGAGATGGTCATGATCTCCCTCGAAGCTGGAAGCAGCAGCAAGATGACATTGTTCGAGTCGCCACTACCAACCCCAAGTCCACTCTCGACTCTTTCTTATCACAATCTTCCTTCAGTGTAGATTTACTCAACGCGGTTCTTGTCATTTGGATCCTTCGACATGGCCTACCGTTTGCTCAATTCAACGATCCATTGTTGGTATACCCCCAAGCGCGCGACGGTATGCCAAAGTCCAATTTTGAGGGCGGGGCGGTTGATTCGGCCCAGGCGGACGTTAGGGTCCTGACCAATCCAGCCACGCTGGTTTACATTTCAGGACACCGTCTAAGAAAGAGGACGTACAAGTAACAACCTCTCTCATCTAGGCTGCTCATGTTCTCCTCTTTCCCTCTTGTCCTCCACCAGCCGAATTCTCTGGCTCTTCCTTTCTCTCGATTCCCATCTTTTATAGCTTTTAGCTCTAGAATCGAAGAGAAAGTTTTTTCAGTTTTTATTCTACAAACATAAGGGTCTACTAGTTTCGAAGTACATTCATATAGTATACTATTTGGTTACATATCCGTCGTCGTTTAAAAATAGATACTTGTTCCAAAATCAATTATATTCTATAAATCTTCTTCCACGAGAACGGTTTCGGTTTATGAAGAAGCAATCCACACTGAACAGAGTTAATTTGAAAACCTCCATCGAGCGGGTACCGTCAAAAACGGCCTCTTCAAGATCCAACACGGAATCACACCAGACAAGTAAGAAGACCAACGAACAAGCGTCGGCCAGAGCCAAAAGAGCGGCATCAAGATCCAGAGAAATATCTCCTGTACAGTCGATCGACATGTCAAATTCAGTTCCAGGACCAACGTCAAGTTCAGCTCCAGAATTAACGTTATCGGCTGCACTCCCGAACCAGAATGAGACCACTTCACAAGAACAGGCTGGAGGAGAGGAGATACGCGACAAGGAAGCGACGAACCACCCAGTTACCAAGGGGAAAGGCAGCGCTAGCAACTCGAGACGCCTGAAACTAGTCATGACGAAACCGATTGCTAAACCAACAGCGGGGAATCAATCCCCTTCATCGGACTCCTCCTCGGGAAGCAAGAGTGGAAGCGAAGTCTTAATAAAGAAAGACAAAGGTTAGTTTAGAAACAGTTTGTACCCCCCCCCTCTTTTACTCGGGTCACATTGTGGAAGAGCGCCTTTTGTTATAGGCTGCAGGAGCGTAGCCTACAAGGCCAGAAAGCTGCTCAATGCGCTGTGATACCATAAGCGTTTTTTACGGCATTCGAGTTTTCTCTGCGTGATATGGCTGCTTCTTAGCGCTCCGTCTGTCCAAGCACTTCGTAGAAGTGGACGTGTGGCTGCTGATAGCGCCAATGGCCTAGGCCTACCTTGATATTGCTAAACCCATGTAGATTTACCTGACACATGACGGGGGCAACGAGGCTGACTTTCGTCGCTCCTTTTTTGCTCGACCAGTTCGCTTCAATTCTTATACGAAAGAAGAAAAAGCACAGAAGCAAGAACTCGTCAACGCCTTAGTCTCCGCGATTGAGACGGGAACGGCGAAACAAGTGAAGAAACTGTCGGCGGAGCTCAACAAGAAATGGGGCCAAAACCCTCCTCTCCCTCCCGTCCAGCAAAGCCGTCCTCCCTCTTCGCTACCTCCGGTGGCATCTGGTTCGAGAGGACCGGCGGGGGCTACACGTCCTGCAAAACCCTCCACAGCTAAATCACCTGACGCACAAACAACCTTTGGGGGGTAAGCCCACGAAGCACAAAGCCAACCTAAAACGAAAGGAGAAGAAATTGGTTTCAGAACCACCGTCTTTGGCCGAAATCCAGCCCCCCAACAAAAAGGGGAAGAAGCAAATTAAAGGAAAGGAGAGAGAGTCAACTACCATCGAGTTTCCCTCTGATGACTCGGGTTCCTCTAGTTCTTCCGATTCCTTGGTAAAGTCTAAGCCAAAATCAAAGGATTCTTCCGACTCTTCTTCTTTGGATAACGATACTAGCAGCGACTCCGGTGACTCGTCTTCATACGACGATCCCGAAATCAGCTTTGAGACCAAGACACTTAAAGCAGCAGACCTACTGGACCTCCCGATTAAGTGGGACAAAGGTTTCCGTCGCCTGCGAGCTTACGTTCCCCTGACAGTATTCAAAAGGTCGTCAATCAACTACTGGCACACCGTTACGTCTCGATTACAACCCCAGCCAGGCAGCTCCTCGATGCCTGCTCCAGAAGTCCAATTAGAGAGACAAATCAACCTTGGAGACTTCATGGAGATGTGCGACTTAGAAGCACGATACGCTAGAGAGATTTACAATCTAGCCCCTTATGCCGACTATATCGAGAAACACAAGGAGATCGTGATTAATCTGAAACGGAAGTACAAATGCTGGATGGTAGGACTTTGCTATCACCTTCTCGTGAGAACGGTCATCTTCAGACGCAGAAGAATAGTGAAGAAGAGAGGTAAGGGTAAGAAGGCGAAAAAGGACAAGGTGTTGCTTCCCGAAGGCCTTCAACCAGATATTGAAGACGCGGCTAGATGGGAAGCAGAAGTTGCAGGCGACCTTCGCTTTGAGGATAACCCTTACGCACCAGGGAACATGAAGTTCGGCTTCGATTTCTCATCTGGAAGACCGTCGGTGCATAACACGGTTCCCAACACTCAGGCAACGAGTGTACCTGGACCACAGCAGACACCTGTTACTCAACACTCCAGTTCTCCCCAAAACTCCTCCCAACAAGGCAAGAGGGGTGGAAGATTGAGGCGGAACGCAAACAAATCACAGGCTCCTAACAACGAGGGTCAAACTTTTGTTCCGTGGGTCAACAATCAGACTTACACACCTAACCGAACTTCCAATCAATTCACTCACCAGGTAAAATTACCCACACCTATTTACTTCTTGAGGTGTTGAGACAGATGAGACGTCACTAATACTAATTTGCTGAAATCTTTCCTGAAGCCTTCAGCCTCTGGGAGTGGAATAGGAATCACCATGTAAATATCCGTGTAGCACCTCGACGTGCACACACGGAGAGTTTTGAAATAAATCTCAAAGTCTTTTGGTCGGATTGAGACTGAGATTTTTGCTGAGCACCCTTTGTGCTTTGTGATTTGTTTAAAGGATTTGCAGAATCCTTTGTTGTCAGTGGGGGCCAACTGACTTTCAACCTCCCAGGTGATAAGGGGAAGATGTACTTGTCGTGGAACCTCTTTGATGGGTCGTTACAGGGTCCACGGAAAGTCTTTCGTGTGTGCGCGTCGACGTGCTACACGGATATTTACACGGTGAATGGCACTGGAAAATAGCCACCCTTCAGGAACAGGAAGCATTGTTCAGGCGAATAGTAACTATAAAGGGAAGAAACCGTGGAAACAACCGGGGGAAGTAGCAAAAGACAACGCCGCGATGACGAACAGGTAAGGATTCAACCCCTGTTCAAGCTTGCCTACAAGTTCAACCTGTCCTACACCCGAATTCTACATCCTTCCTCCATTAAATAGAGCGACTCCGCCCAGAGCTCCACTTCTTGTAACATTCAAAGCCGTTCATAGCCATGAGTTACAGTGCAAGCGCATAGCAGCCAGATTTCTGATTTGTTTTCCTTTTTAAAAAAAAATCTTTTTCATTCAAATCTTTAGTACATCTCCTTTACGACCAGACCTTGTTCGAACTTTAGCAGATGTAGGGGAGAAAACAGTATCGCGGTATGCCTACCTACTTGTTTTTGTTCTCCCGTTTGTGTATAGAGCTTGATGTTTGGGATTGGTTCCTTCTTGCAATTTTATGTCGTTATGTTGTTGTTCTTTGACAAAGAAAATCGGAACAAAAAATCCGGAGAAGTCATGTCATAGACAAATCAGTGACAACATACGAATTCCTTAGGGAAGACGACGAATACTTGTGTGACTCAGAATCAGAAAATGAGTACGAATCTCAAGGGAATGTTTCTCTAGCAAATCTAGAGGAGGACAGGAAGAAACGGGACGACCCTTTGCCTTTGTGGGAAAGGACTTTGTTCATCTTTGATGTCGAGAATCCTTGGCCTTGTGGAGTTTCTAGCAAAATGAACGTTCACCAATGGGCAAACCTAATGAAAGTACATTGTAAATGGGTTTCAGCAGGGTTTTTGTTTGGGAATCCCACAGCACGAGATAGCAGGGATGCCCTGGTACACGCCTGAGAACCACCAATCAGCTCTAGACGCGAAGGACCAAATAGAACGGACGATAAACAGCGAAGCGGCAGCAGGAAGACTTGCAGGCCCATATACACACGATCAAGTCTACTTCCATTTGGGATTCTTTCGCTCCAACCCGATGGGCAGCACCATCAATGGAGATGGAACATTACGATTGATTAATGATCTCTCATATCCAAAGAATGACCAATTAATCCCTTCAGTCAACTCCTTTGTCGACAAAAGGAATTTTGACACGTACTGGGACGACTTCGAAACCGTGGCCCAGTTTTTATGCCAAAACCCTGGGGACTGGGAGATGGCGATATTTGATTGGAGGAAGGCTTACAGACAGCTCCCGGTCCACCCTTGCCAAAGGAGATTTTTATGTATCAAAGACTTCAAGGGGAGAATTTGGATAGATCTCGCAGTTGGCTTTGGCGGAGTGGCAAGTTGCGGCGTCTTCGGGGCACCTGCTCACGTGTGGAAGAAAGTGATCGAATGCCTGCTGAAAGTTTGGAAGATCTTTAGATGGGTCGACGACAATCTCCTGTTCCGTCGACCCGGAGACAAGGTCTCTTTAGAGGATGTGACAAGTCTCAGCAACAGTTTAGGGGTATTAACTAACCCAGTCAAGAACTTTGATTTCTCTACCGAACAGAAATACGTAGGGTTCATTTGGAACGGCTCAGAGCACACTGTGCGACTCCCAGAAGAAAAATTGAAAGAAAGAAGACAACAAATAATCAATTTCCTACAAAAAGATTCGATGTGGTCCTTCAAAGATGTTGAGAGCTTTGTGGGAAGGTTGATTCACACGTCATACATAGTCCCTCATATGAAATGTTACACCCGGTCTTTCTACAAATGGATGAAATCGTGGCAAAACAAATCTGCATTGAGATACGTTCCGGACTACGTGTTGCCTGACTTGTTGGAATGGAACACGTGTTTGAGCAATTTCAACTCTCGCCCTCTAATTCCCTTGAAAACCCCGACGGACGTCGGCTGGGTAGGGGACGCCTCGAACACGGGAATAGGGGTCCTGATCGGAGACAACTGGGCAGCCTTTAAGTTGGTGGATGATTGGAGGACCCTGAATGCGACTGAAGGGAAAAGGCCAATTGCATGGGCTGAAACGGTGACGATTTGCCTTGGCCTCTTGGTCTTAGCGAAGGTCAAACCCGTGGCTGGTAGGTCTTCTGCACTAGAGCACCATTCAATCTTAATGCAGCTTACTCCTACTTTCCCTGGCGCAATAGGCAAACGTTTCATAGTTTTAACTGACAATACAACGTCACAGGCAGCCGTCAAGAAGCGGAAATCCAGGGATGACACAGTCAACACGGAATGGAAGCGTATTCAGAAGCTTCTGACCCTCTTGTCCTGCGACATAGTGGCTCAGCGAGTAACCTCGAAAGGAAACCTGGCTGACGACCTGTCGAGAGGGATCTTCGGTTCCCTTCTTTGGAGTCATGAAGTGAATATATCTATCCCGTCAGACCTGGCTCCTTTTCTTTCTCAAATCTCACTCCCGCCAACGTCCTCACAATGAGTGGAAACGCTTACCGTATAGCGGGCTATTCCAGCCTGAAAGAAATGATTTCTCCTCCCACTCAAAATGATACCTCAAAATTTGTTCAATTCAAGGCGTTCAGATCGGACACTTACGGACATGATTACGTCGACGAAAGCCCGGTGCAACTTCACCTACTAAACGGAGCCTGGGAACGAGGAACTCTAAAATCCTACAACTCTGGGATTCTAAAACTTTTAAAATTCGCGAAAATAATCGAGATAGACCCCTTGATTCTGCTACCCATTCCACCTAAAATTCTAAAAGAATTTATTGTCTGGGCGTCCGTCAAAGACGACCGATGGATAGCCCATGACGAGTCCGTCAAATCCCCAACTCTCAAATCTTACCTGGCAGGCATTAAAGCCTGGCACACTTTTCACGGAGCCTTCTATCCAGTCGAAGTAGATCCTCACATCAAGTCCCTCCTCCGAGCCACGAGGAAAATAGAGGCTAAATTCGACGAATTAGACAAGAAACGACCCCCAGTCCTTGTTTCAGATCTACTCACCTTGAAAGAGAATCTTTCGATTCATGAAGAGGAAGACCTGGTTCTTCTCACGCTGGCCCTCTGTGCCTTCTGGGGCACCTCACGACTAGGCGAGCTAGTCTCGGACGACTCGAGAAAATCGGTGCCCCGCTGGCAAGATCTCGAATGGGCCTCTGACGGATCTGACGTCGTCATCAACTTGCATGAAGCTAAAACAGCCCAGCCTGGGGAACTCCAGCAAATCCACCTGGAACGCCAGACTTTCAGTCTAGACCCAGTCACAGCTCTTAAGGCCCTATACAACCTACGCCCGCGCAAGCCGACCGATTACGTCTTTAGCTTTGTCAAAAACGGAAAGAAAGCGAGACTGAACAAGACCACTGCGATTAGAAGGTTTAGAGGCATCTGGAACGCCCACCGCCCCAAGTCCAAGCAAATGTTGCATGGACATTCATTTAGGATTGGGGGGGCCTCCCTCCGTTGGAATTTGGGGGCATCTCGAGACAAAGTCAAAAGGAGCGGACGCTGGGCCTCTGATGCCTACAAGATCTATCTCAGAAAGTTTTCCCCACGAGACTTGAGAAAGACAAAGACAATTCTTCGCCGTCTGAAGACATCGGCATAAGTGACCGGGTATCCCTCCAGTCCCCATTCGCCCTACTATTACCTTGGCATAGGGGGCGGTTGCAACGTCCATCCTGGACGCCGCAGAAAGTTGTACTCTCCCTCTGTAGACATCTTTCTCAATCACCTTGTTGTCCATTTCCAGCTCGTTTTTCAAATAATAATCAGATGGTGTTTAGGGTACTTCAGCAACTCATGAATTCCTCCCTGCAGACTTAAGTCGCGGAGGTTCGAGGGATGGGGCTTCACTAGGCTCACAGCTCTCCCCCCGCGAGATATTGGGGAGAGAAGCCCATCTCTCGTGAATTCTTTGTTCTTGCCTCCTGAGTTCAGTATTAGGAGATAAATACTTCATTTGTACTCCTTCTACCCTCAGGAGGCTACCCCCACACCACCAATCTGTAGTTAGTTTCCAACTATGTATTAGTTTTACCTTTCTATATTGCCGTGGTTATAAAGATTACACGGAACTGAGGCCTTTCTCACCAGTTCATCTTTAATAATAACCAGGCTTAGGTACTTAGAAGATGGGACATAAACCCATCTTCCTGCCCAGTAAGAGCCCCTGACCCACACTCGACAATTGGACCACTCAGAGCGGCCTTTAAGTTGACCAATTGATCGGCTAACGTGCGAGGAACCACCTGGGCATCTGAGACCGCCAAGGGTATTTACAAGCATCTTTCCTCTTCAGTGATTGATGCAATCAAGGTATGTCTTTTCAGTTTATATGATCATCTTCTCTTTAATTATCAACTTGCCAGCTAACATAATCAATAACTTCTTCATTTTCCTGTTATAGTCAAACAAGGGCAAGTTCGGTTTGATATACGATGTATGGACAACCAAAGGTCGTCGTAAGGCATTTATCGGTGTCTCAGCTACCTATATTGACAATGACTGGAGGCTTCAAATGCAACACTTGACCCTGAAGTTGGTATCCTGGCATCATGCCGGTCGGCTCCTGGCTCATCCTGTTGGAAGGTTCTTAATATCTAATGGGCTACATAAAAAGATAAGTCTTCTATTTCTATTTCTATATTTCTTTTTCTTCTTTCATCTGTAGCTAACATGCTATATCTTGTTACATGCTAGCTCAGACGACAGATTCCTGCAGTTCAAACAACACAATGGCTCACGAGTTATCGGAAATGTTCCGAGAAGCTGATGACCCGGTCGATTGGGACTCAACCGTCAATCAGGTCAAGTGCTACACCCATAAGATTGGGCTTGTAGTCAAGGCTGGCCTCAAATCGCTCGGAGTCCGCGCCGGTCACATCAAGCCGACTACACAACCTGGTGTTGTCTTACCCACCCCGACTTTAACGCTCAATGATGGTGAAGATGATCTTGGCTTCGATGATTCTGAAGATGACTTGGACGGCATCGATTCAACTCAAGGTGAAAGAGTAGGATGTTTGTTAGATGACAATCTATCTGATTGTGGGTGTGATGACGATGACAAGGAAGACCATTGTCTGAGCAATGTAGCCCAGGCTGTTCGCAAGGTATATTCTTTATCTCATATCCTGCTATCTCATCCTTTTGTTTTCTTCATCTGTATTTCCAAATAAATCATTACTGACTTGTCATTGTGTATCATAGGTAAAAAAATTTAACTCACTATGCACCCGAAGCTCTGCAAGACGTCAGGAGTTTCTTGCTAAGGCCAAACAGATGGACTACAAAGGGCGCTTGCCAATTGCTGGTTGGGGTGTTTGTTGGAATGTTGATTGTGATTATCTCAAACGATTGAGTGATGCTCGTGATGTAAGTCCCTTCTTATCTCTTCAATTTCCCTTAATTGACTTAGTTCTCTCAATCTGAACTACTGTAGGTCGTGGATGCGATCCTGCTCAGTGATCAAAAGATATGTTACTATCAAAGCCTTTTCATATCAGCTGATGAATGGGATTCAATCGAGCTTTTGGTCAAAGTTCTACAGGTTTGTAACTAATAATCCTTCTTTTACTTACTCTCCCTATGTGTTTGTAGATTTTTCTGCATACCACTAAAAGAATGGAAGGCAATTCGACAACTGGGTGTGTTTTGCTTGCCGAGTATTCGCGCATCATCTCCGAGGTCGACAAGTTGCAGAATGAGTTGGATGACTTGGAGTTGAAGTCAATGCTCAGTATCATGTGCAATAAGCTTGAGGGATATCAAGCTGAGGCAGCTGCTTGCGACGCAGTTGTCTTATCAACCATCCTGAATCCTCGATTCCGACTACGATTCTTCGATCTCAATTACCCTGACGATTCTGCCCGAGCCAAAAGCCTTTTCAGAGCTGCTTTTGAAGAAGCATTAGATCAATGGCCCGATGATCCTGTTGACAATCCTCCCTCCAAGTCACCATCTCCTCCTCCCTCGCCTCTTCCAAACTGTTTCGAGTACGATTTCTTTACCAAGAACACATCATCTCAGTCCGCCGCTGATAAACGTAGAGAAGAATATGCAGAGTACATTGAGGGTGCTCACTTGACGGTCACTGGTCAGAACGAGCTCGATTGGTGGAAGGTGAGCTTTTTTCTTTAACTTGATTACTTTTGACATTTCTCTGAAGGTTTCCTTTGCTATTCATAGGAGCATGAAAACGATTTTCCAGTCCTCGCATCAATGGCTTGTGACTATCTCGCGTTGTCGTGCACATCGTGCCCATGTGAGAGAACCTTCTCACCTGCATCGGATATTGCAGTACCCAGCCGGGCATCTTTGACAGCAAAAATGATTGCAAAGCTTGTTGGGGTTTGTGAATGGTTGAAGAGTGGCATCACACTCTCTGGCATATATGCCGATGCTTGGGCATACGTGAAGGCTTATGAAACTCAGCAAAAGAAGGCTAAGAAGTAGCTTTAGGGCTCTACTATCGAAATCGTTTTTGTTTTCTTTTTTGTTCTCAAATTCTCACCCAAGTCTGTCTTTACTTATGTCTTCTTTCTCACCTTCAAACTCTGCCTCTACATAATTGTATAAGGCTCAAACATGCTCGTTTATTTTGACAAAATTGTTCTTTTCTTTTCGGATATCCTCACCCTTCCCCACTCTGCTCAGTGAGACCTTTGATACACTGTTAGGTCCATTTTGTAATCAAAACCGATTTAAAACGGCCTTTGACTGCGCAAATATCCCCTTGTCTGCGCTTTTTTGTGATATGACCTCTGATATTTCCCTATAGCGGAGCGGAGCGGTCCGCAATAGCCGCCCCGCTCTGGATGGTCATAGCGACCCCACCTTTATAGCGTAGCGATTAGTTGTTTTGTCTTAGCGCAAAACCGCTCCGCTCGTAAAAACAGCGATTATAGCGGAGCGGTGGTGGTGTTGCTACAAATCACTCTATACCTCAAGTTCAACCTCAATCTGCAAATTACTAAATCTTGATCTATAGACTATCAATCAACACGACTCCCAATATTATCTTATTATGTAAATCACCTTTCAGTCTTTGAATTTGATTAGGATGAGAAGGATGTTGTATGCCACATCAGAATCATACATTGTCTACTCCTCAGTTGGAGTGTTGGCGCATTTGAGCATAATGCTCCTTGCAAGGTTTGGGACCGCAGTCTTGGACCTCTACTAAGATCCCTCCACTTGCTGTCCCTTCTAGGCTTATTCGTTTAGTCTAGGAGGGGCTACGAGTGGGTTGGGGGGGCCCCTCGGGGCCTCTCTCGTGGTCTCAACTAGACCCTCAAGGGCTACCGTACGCCTTGAGTAATCCAGCCAAGGATGAGAGGCCTGAGGGGGGATCCATCCGGATGCAGAGGATAGGAGCTGTCAGACCCCTCTCTCTGGGCAACGTGTTCAGAGCCCTGACCAGCACCCCTTCCTCTGAATTCGGTGTACCCCCGATCTCTCTTTTACCATGCAAACCTCAATTTAGCATTTGTACTTCGTACAGCTTGGTGTATGGTTTACGCACTCAATTGTAGATATCTCTCCGAACGCCTCTCTCGCGGAGATTGTTCGGACACATCCATTCATGCGGGTCATTGTTGAATTACTCTTATGATTTCCTCAGTTCATTTAGCACAACCGCTGTCTCTTCCTTCTCTCTTTCGGAATACTCTTTCAGGTACCTCTTGTATGAGGTTCCTATCCAGCGTCCTTGTTTCTTAATGACCTCTATCGACGATCCGTGGAAGTATAGCAGTGATGCTCCTCCTACCAGGAAGGAGTGTCCCGTTGGGCCTTCTGTTCCTTTCTTTTTCCATATTTCGCTCAAGCACTTCATCACTTCCGACTTGGACAGCAACCACCTTTCTCCATCTCTTGTATACAAAAACAACGGATCCGACTTCTTTACCCTGTTCATCTTCACCGTACGTTCCAAGGCAGTTACTGGGTCTAGCAAGGTATTGCTTCCTTAATTTTAAATATTGAACTTCGTTAGACTTTGCTGTTTTAGCTTCATGTATAGCTAACTCTAGATGACCCGTTTCTTCTTCCAATGCCAGATCGTTCAACACCGGTATCCTTTTTGCTGGCTTATCCGACACCAGCTCACCTAACCGTGCTAGCCCCCAAAAGGCTACTAAACACACCGCCATGATTGCCACTGCTTTGTTTCCTTTGTTCTCCAACTCTTCCACTACTTGTTGCAGGTGAGATACCAGTACTGGCTCCTTCTCATTGGTTCGTCGTTCTCCTACTACCAGAGGTTGACTTGATACTGCCTTCTTCTTCTCTTCTTCGTACTTTTTGGACGCTTTCAGTATCAGCTTCGTAAACTCTTCATCCACGTCGGGGAAGTCGCATTGGTGCAGTTTGTGCCACGCTTTCAACCCGACTAGATACTTCCTTATAGTCTCTGACTTCACTGCTTCGGTCGTCGTCTCTTCTGGGTTCTTTCTTTCGCTCGCCCACAATATGAACTCATAAACCAACTTTTTCGACGCTGGTAAGCATTGGTTTCTCCTTCTGCCTTTTTGCTCATTAAACTTTACATATTTCTTGATTCCTGAGTTGTACAACTTCATCGTGTCTTCAACCCAACTTCCACCTGTTATGTGTTCAACTAGACGTTCATCCGATACTCTCTTTATTCCGTCTGGTCCGGTCTTCAGCTCGTCTAGGTTCGGGGGGTTTTTTGGTTTCG
Organism: Melampsora larici-populina 98AG31; assembly: GCF_000204055.1. Taxonomy (NCBI): domain Eukaryota; kingdom Fungi; phylum Basidiomycota; class Pucciniomycetes; order Pucciniales; family Melampsoraceae; genus Melampsora; species Melampsora laricis-populina. The sequence continues at coordinate 14,436 of NW_006768904.1, forward strand.
GATGTTTTGGGTTACTTTGAGACCTTTCCATCTTTGCCGAACTCTTGTACTATCAGGCCAAGTAAGTCCTCGGGGATGGCTATCCTAAGCTGATTGCCGAGCCGTTCCTCCGATGTGTCTCCTCTTGAAATCGCGTCTGCTGGGTTTGCTTCTGATGTTACTCTTTCTTCCTTTATGTCGCACTGGAAGTCGGTTAGTAAGTGTTGAATTTCTTTCCACTCTTTGTTCACGGTTTTGTCTTTCGACTTCCTATTTCTGACAACTCCTTCTGTTGTTGTGTTGTCGGTGTGTACTATAAACCGCTTTCCTTCCGTCTCGTACTTTTTTCGTAACATCAAGAGGCCTAATCTGATAATTACCGTTTCGGCCCACGCAATCTTTCTTTCCTGCTCTTCGTGTTTCAGGTACTTTGTTTGCCACCCTGTTCGTAGGCGAAACATGGCCCAGGACGATCCGATCTTCACCCCTAGACCGAATGAGGTAGATGCGTCACCGTACCACTCTACTTCCACTGGTTTCTTTTCGGGCAGAATTCTCAAGTTATCGAAGTTGCTTAAGGTGTAGTTCCAGTGCTCTAAATCTTCCCTCACTTCTTCCGGGAGGTCTCTTCTTATCCACTGATTGCCCCAAACCTTCTTGCAGTGGTGCATAGACCTCATATAAGCCTTCATGTGCGGGAGAATCAGGATTGTGTGGCATAAACACCCTACTAAACCCTCGAACTGTTTGTAAGATATTTTTTCCATCGTGGTCAGTATTTGCCTCGTTTCTTCTCTCCTCTGATCTAGTTTTGCTTGAGGTAGCCTAACTGTGTGCGATTTCCCGTTCCATATAAAGCCCACGTATTTCTGCTCATACGCAAACTCGTGGTACTTCGTCTCAGTTGTTTTTACCCCTAGTCTATTGCTGATCTTTACAACATCTTTCATTGACACTCTTGAATCGGGTCTTTTTAATAGCATGTTGTCGTCGACCCAACGGAAGATTTTGGGTATTCGTAGTTGGATTTCGATCAGGTCCTTCCAGGCATCTGCCGGCCGTCCGAAGATTCCACACCCGGCAACACCTCCAAACGCAACTCTGGTGTCTACCCACAATCCCCCATCGAAGTCTTTTAAAATCAAATAAGGCCATTGGTCTGGGTCGGTTGGGATTTGGCGGTAAGCCTTCTTCCAATCGAATATGGCGAGGAGCCATATACCTGGGTTGTCTTTGAAGAACTCTACCACCTTGTCGAAGTCGTCCCAGGTGGTTCTGAAGTGTTTCTTCTTTACAAATGAGTTCACTGATGGTATCTCTTTTTTCCTTCTTGGGTATGACAGGTCGTGGATTACCTTAAATGTGCCATCTCCATTGATTGTGCTTCCCATTGGGCTAGATCGAAAGAACGGAAACCACTCTTTCACCTGGCTGTGTGAGAAAGGGCCGTAAATTCTCCCTTCCCGCTTTTCTTTCTCTAGAGTTCTTCTGATTTTCTCTTGAACTTCCTCTGCAGATTTGTGATTGTCGGGGGTGTACCATGGCAACTTCCCTATTCTATGGTCCGGGATACCTTGTGGGAAGCCGTATATGAAGCCGTTTATTACGTCTTTTTATTTTTCGACTAGTCCCGTGGACTCTAGCTGGTCTCTCCACTCTCGTACATCCATTTTGCAACGGACCCTACAAGGCCATGGTCTTCCGTCTTCAGGGCGGTGGATTTTTCTGACATGTAAGCTCTTTCTCTTCGCCTCCTCCTCTTCTACTTCTTCTATCTCTCTTTCTGACCCTCTTGTTGACTCATATGTCGAACTTTCATCGGACCACCTCAAGCTGTAGCAATTGGTACCTCTGTCAGAGAAGTTTCCGTGTTCTGACATCGAATCATCAGGACTTGAGTCTCTAGTCTCGGACTGTCTTCGCCTGGTATGGTAGAAGGCAGGTAGGCTGTTATGGCAAAGGGTGGGCAAGGTAGGAGGCACATTTGTAAGTTCACTCTTGCTCCCGTTGGGTTTAAGGGAGGCAGTTTGGATGTTCGGTGGAGGAAATGACAGGTAACATGATGACGGGAGGCATGTGGTTTTTGGGACAGGGTCAGGTAACAAGCCTCCGGTGTAGAACTCTTCAGCTTATGGTTTCATTGCAAACAAAAAGGGCGGGATCATGTTCGTTCCTGTTGAAGACTCACTTCTTCTTCGACATGTCTTTTACGTTGGACTTATTACTGGTGACTGATCTACTTTGGTATCTGTAGTCATCCCTTCTCTCATCACATTCATAGTGGTCTCGTCTCTCATCTCGTTCGTATCTACGTGGGGATCGCGTTCGTCTTGCTGGCGACCTGGACCTTTCGTCCCTTCTGGGGGACCATCTGTTGTTCCCAAACTTATTACAGTAACTTGAGTCCCAATCGTCGTCTCGGCCGTAACAATCGTACTCCCTGTGTTGGAAGTTTCCTCTTCCTTGTCCTCTTCCGCGACCTCGACCTCGACTTCCGTGAAATCCACCTCTACTCTGACTCCTTGTAAGTAAGTTGTCTTCTTTCTCTGTCGCTTTTGTTCCTTCTTCTTTCTTCTCGGATTTTTTGTACGCTTCATTCTTCTCTTTCGTTGCGATCTTTGACAACTGTGGGTCTGGGTCTTGGTCTTGTCGCTTCCACCTTTCGCATACGGGTTGTCGTGGCAGTCCCACTCTCTGAACTTGTCCACTGTTCTCCTTGCTTGTTCTTCTATCTTACGTTGTCTTACTGAAGGGTCAGACACTTTTCCGCCTTCCACCCTCGTTGTCCAGAACTGATGTCGTATCATGATATCGTAGCGTAGGGCCACCATCCAATTATCGTCATTTTCGGCTTTTACTTTTTCGACGTTTCTCTTATGGCCTTCAAATTTCAAGACTAGCTTCTCAAAGTGGAACCAATCCTTCAAGTAATCCAAGAACAAGTTAAAGCATGTCACCCAGTCTCCGTAGGTTAGCCTGAGTTCTACCGGGTAAGATAGCCCTTCGTACTTTTCATCATTGGAATCTTCGTCGTCGTCTTTGTTCTTCTTTTTCGATGACTTTCTTCCCTCTATGTTGCGATTGGCTTCTAACCATGCTTTGTTGAACATCAATATAGGTACATACCCCTTGATTTTCCGTATCCGGTTGTCACAGAAGACTGTTAGTTGAGTCATATGGTGGCTCGGAACCTTCCCGTCTGCGAATTCGATACCGTTCTCCACGAAATCTCCTCCTCCTCGGACTGGACCTTCTTCTTCGTCTGACATTGGGCGACCTTTTGGGATGTTCTTCCCGGCCGTTTTCGTCGTTTTCGACTTCTTGGGATTAGTGTTCGGCGCAGTTTCCGGATTAGTCTTCGGAGTAGTGGTCTCGACGTAAGCTTCCGGATTCATTCGGGAAGTTGTGGTCGTTGGGCGTGGCCTTTCCGAGTTGGTTTGTGTTTGAACCGGTTGTTCGTTCACTGCTCTCGGTTGAGCCTGGGGTTGCCTTTCCCTCTCAATAGCGAGTACTTGCATCTTTTCGGGGTTGTACCGTAGGAGGTAAGCCGTCATTAATTCAGCATGCTTCTCAAAATCGTTATCGTCCAGGGCTTCTTGTATCTTAAGTAAAGATGCTGCCTGTTCTTTTGACGGACCGGATGGGCCCGGTGACGGATTGCGACGTTCTCATTCTTTCCCTGGAATAGTTCGTGAGGAGCGTAATCAATTTGTAAGTTCCTTTTCTCTTTTCTTCATCTCGTTGGTCTTTGACTATCATGTTCAGACAGGAAGGTATTTGTTTCTGCACCCTAGTCCGTTATGGGGACTTCTATCTGGGTCTTCCCACCGTTATAGGGTGGGGATATTATTGTTACTTGTCATTCTATTGACTAGCCGTTATGGGGCCTCTGACACCTGCCTTGTGGCTCATTCTGTCAGGTCACTATACGAGTCCGGTACGAGTCTTGTCGTTCCTGTTCCAGATGTGACCTGGTTCCTGGACTGGCTTCAGAAAGTAGGTAGAAAAAGGGGGTGTAGATCACCTCATAGAGTGACGAAGGGAAATGGGAGGTATGTGGTAGGAAAGGGAAAGGGTGGTGATAGGGAAGAGAGGAAGTGATAGGAAGGAGTTTTAGGGTGACTGTCGAAATGGAGCATTCTCACCTTTCTCTAACGTAGGGCTGGCGATTAGTCCAGTGAGCACTTTCTTTCCCACCTCTTGCTCTTCCACCGGTTCTTGTTTAATCCTTACAATTTGCTCCCAGTTGTCTTCTTCTTCACTTGATTCAACGTATCTTGACCCCATATACTCCAAGCTGCTTTCCCGACTACTTGCCCTCTCAGATTCTCTTGTATCTTCTTCTATCGTACTTAGGTTTGCCGGATTTGTCCCTGTTGTTATCGTTCCTGAGGTTTGTTGGCCTATTTCGCTCTGGGTGTTCGTCAGTGCGCTCGGACGTTGACCATTCTGGGTCTCCTCGTTTGTCTTCTCGGTTAGGCCTTTTTCCACGATTCCTCCTGGTTTCGGGTTCTGGACTTGTTCCTCTTGTGTTTTCTTGGCCTTCTTTTTCTGCTGTTGTTTGGCGGTACTGACAGGGCCCGGCTGAAGCCTCTGAGTTTTTTCCTTGGATCGTCGACTTCCTCCGGAAAAAGATCTTCGCTTCTGTTTTTTGACATTTCAATCTTCTTTCTTGTTGTTCTTCGAGTCTTCTTGCTACTATTTCTGTACTTGCTCAAATTCTGTTTATCTTCTTATCGTTGAAAATTTGATGAATGATGAATGATCAAAGTTAGAGTTTGAGCTTGCTGAGAAGTAGCGTACTGAGAACTTGGAAGCTTGAGAATTTCTGTATGTGGAAATTCAAGCTTCCTCTTGTTCGGGTACATAACAGTTAAGTTGTTATGTATTCCTTTTACGCTACTCTCTCCTGCGCACACTCCACACCCGTAGACATAGGTCCACACTGCGTGCCTTGTCTGAACTTCCCATCAAACCAGACCAATATTGTTACAATTCTGGCCATAAAAGATAACCAAAGCTTTATGAATCAATTGGAACAATCATCACACAATCAATCTGTAGAGCTGTACATATATTCTCTTCAAGTTGACTCTCTACAAGATAATGTCAGCAAGCTTCTAGAGAGACCTTTTGGGATCCCTCTAGATTATCTATTTTTTACATATGTAAGTGTGTCAACTTCCATGTTCAATTGCAATTTCACTGATTGATCTATTTTTGATTTGAATGATTGAGTGATCCTAATATCTTTGTTCTCAAAAATCTCAAGAATTCACATTTCAGCCAATTTATTTTGTTAATCAATTTTGACTAAATAAATGATATCATACTAAGCTTCTCACTTTTCAAACCTTGAATTAATTGATTTGACTGCACTTCAATTCAGCCTTATCAATTATCATTATAGCCATTATTTGTCTATGTGATTGAAAATGATTCAAGCATCATTCAATGATTTAGGCACACCTCCAATCCATCTTGACAAATGAAATAGAGTTAATTCATTATCAAATTGATTTGGCTTTGGATGATCTTTTATCAATAGAAAGCTCAAAATAAGATGATGATGATTGCCTCACAATATCTGTGATTTATTTCAGTGCTTAAAACAAAATGTGCAAAGTGAGCCTTCTAGATTCTTAATTTCAAAAGCTGTATTGATGTCAATAATCATTTTACACGCAGGTCTATCAATTGATTGGAGCCTGGATGATGGTGGCAGTGATTTGGATACATTATTCAAATTGACATCTGCACATTGATGAATTTAGGTCAATTGTGCATCATTTTTGAATGATTCAACCAGTTTACTTTCAATTGCGTCAAGCATGATGGATCATAAATGAAGGCCACAGAGCAAGAGGCGGTAGAAGAGGGATAGAAATCAAAACACTCTTTGTCACTTGACATGAAGGTTGAACAATTCCAGTGTTGTTCCAAAATATTTAACAACTTGGGTGATCCCAGAATCAATGAGAATGAACAGTGGAAAACTCATACCACTCCTTTGGCCACAACATGCGTTCATGACATCAACAAGTGTAGATTTGTTGGGTTTGGTGACAGAAATTTCATTTCACAGTTTATGTTTCTTCCACTCAGTAGAAACCTCAGCAACCCTCAGCTATTTTAAATTTTCTGGAACAAATTTGAGACCAAGTGGGCAAATTTATCAATATTGACATCAAGAACGTCTCTTGTGGATGCAGTGTACTCTATCATAGAATATCATGCTTCAATTGACCCAAATTCATCAAATCAAATCTTCATATATCAATCTTCGATTTGATTATTTTACTTTGGTTTCAGTTCAACATATTTTAGAAGCAATCATGAGCTTCCTGATTGTCATCAAGAATAATACCATGAAGCAATTCAAGAAGCTGATGAGTTTGAAATTCAAATTTGAAGAACAAGTATCATGACAACTCAGGGATTGGATTTTAGCCACCAAAACACTTATTACAGTTGCGGCTCGATATAAGCACACATTGAGTAAGCATATTTTGCTATAGGAATCAAATTTTGGTGAAACAAAAATGAAAATATGCAGTACACTCCTTTCAAAATGATGCATCACGCTTTGTAAGCATCAAATTTGGTGCATTTTAGTGATGCTTATAGCGAGTGGAGACTGTATATTTTCTTTTTTAAGATGCCTATCAGGCAATTCAAGAAGGTTCCCTATAAACTTCACATGTCTCAAAACATCAAAACCAGGCACACAGAAGTTCAATACTTTTCAGCACTTTACCTTAGGCTAAGCCGTATTGGGTTATCTTACTTTGCAACTTCTTCATTTATTTTTCTCCACTTGGTGGTTCCAAACTGATTAATTGATACATAAGGACGTAGGCCTGTACTAAAGTGAGAAGTGCGGTGCCTGCCATCCAGATGGCTTTTCCAATTAACATTGAACTAGATATATCAGGAGATATTATATATTGTCTTCTATTGTATAACTTGTCATCTTTGGTTTCTTCATTGATAATTGCTTTCTATCATTAAGTTTGTTGTGATAAGTTTGTTCAATCAATTCAAATGGGTCATTTATTCCCTGACAAGAACTGACAGGTCAAGTGATTGGAGTGAGATATGCAGTGTCATTAGGAGAATGAGAGCTGATGCTGCAATATTGCAATACTGTGAAAACCATTTCAAGACAGCTATGAAACACAAAGTGTTGTAAGAAAAAAGAGTTATAAATTGGAAGAAACCAAAAAATGACTATCCTTTGGCATTATTGATTGAAAATTTGGAATTGTTGCACACCAGGACATCTATTCCAGATAAGAACACTGAACTTCTGGGTTAGGAACTGTTATGGTTAGGAGTTAGGATTAGGGGGTTAGGATTAGGGATTAGGGATTAGGGCAGGATATCCTTCTATTTACACAATTTTCACCATGCAGTCATTTAGGGTGTGGCACAAAAATCACAAAACAGATGTGTCAAAGTTCAGGTGCACCTGGGAGCGCACCAAATCCTCAAAAAGTTTCCACCCACAGTTATTCTTCAGGTTGCAACAAAAATGCCAGTGCGGCGCCCGCCACTCAATTGTGCTAGTCAGAAAATTACCCATGCAATTGACTTTGATGTCTAAAGTTTGTCAATCCCTAAAACAAGAAGATCATGAAATCATGTGGGTGATATAGAGAGAGCAATATCAGTTTGGGTGAAATGGATAAATTACACCATTTTTGCTTCCCTCCTCAAGGAATAAACTGCTTCATTTTCAATCGAATGGCGGATATGGCCTTGACTGAATTTATGATTTGGTGTGATTGACAGTCATCCGGAAGCTTGTGTAGGTGACGAAACACAAGGGTGATTGCTTCAACTTCAGCTCAATCCAATCAAACAAACTTGAAGAAAACAGGTAATTGAAATCCAATCTGATATTGCTGAGATTTCATTTCAATTCGGATGATTGTAATGAGCCAAATCCAGTTGCTGTCAAGAATAAAGAGAACAGAAAAGATTGAAGAGTCAGTTTTTAAAAACAAAAGCTTGATAGGAAACAAACTTTGAAAAATATGCCTTTCTAAACTAATAGAGCTGAGGGTGTCAAAGATGAGAGAATTGATATCGTTTCAGATGTCAGATTCACGCTCATTGTTTGAAAGGAATCTCATGAAGGTATTTAGCAATGTTAAACCTTGAGATCGAACGCATGTTGATGAGCATATTTTCAACCTCATGATCTGGCTGTTTGAGTTTTTCATTTCTAAAAATGAAGACAGGTGAGATACAAATGAAAACTGTTCCTTGAATCTACATTCTTTATCACGGATAGATTGAGTGATTGCAGAGTTACATGTTTGAGGATGAATACATCTGGGTTGTTTTTCATGTCGGTGTCGAGGGGCTTGAGAACATAGGAAATGATTGAATCAAGTGTAAGAAGTAGGATAGAATGGGCAGTTTGTCAGTTTTAATATGAGACTTCTTAACCTGCTCCATAAATTCCACAATTAGCATTGAAAGTACACTTACATTGATAAAGCAGATCAAGGGGTTCACTCAAGGCTTATATAACATCATGGCCATCTAGTGAACTTGACCAATGAAGTTTGACATAGATTGCTTTCAACAGCCAGTTGAGATTAATCAAATTAACTGCAAGAAAATGAAGATTTAGTTTTGTATTCTCAAGATTCCTGTTATATAAGATTTTAATGACTTATGGAAACCACCAATAGGGCGGTTCAAGTAGAAAGTTGCGGATACCTGTGACGCGACGTCCCGAACACTTTTTTTAGGTCGTCCGCTTCCTAAATTCCTTGTCTGCACTTTGCCAGATGCTGTAAAGTTACAATTTAAGTCCATGTATAATCGGCGACACTGTGTCCCAACGTCTCTTTTTCCCAAGTTTTTTTCCATTTGTTATGCGCTCATCTTTTTTTCTTTGTTTCAACGGTATCACTTTTTCATTTACTTGTCAAGAAATGAAGCCAGAGAGGGACTATCACGCATGGTCAAATTTTTTGATCCCTTTTCTCGCACCTTGTGAGCTCATCATCCTCAAACAAGCTTCTCTTTTTTAACCTATCAAGATGCCCCGTGTTTCAGACAGAGTCACTGTGATACGTGAGCTAATCAACCTATGTGTAGTCGCCCACATGGACTCCGAACCACGTTTCCCAGGCCAAGAACCCAATCCCGACAACCCTACTGAAGGCGAGCTGCTTTTTGGCTACGATCCTGAGTTGGCGATTTTGTATGATGCACTTTTCGATGAACAAGAACAGTGGGGCCAGTGGCTTGCCCAAGTGACCGCGAGACGCTATCTCAACGATCGAATCAGCGCCCCTTTACCTACGCCGTTCGACTTACGCGACATGCTAAGAAGTCGACGCACCGATTTTCGTCAAGCCATGAGGACAACCCCAGAAGGCTTCCATGCCCTGCTTAATATGATTCAAGCAAACCCCATCTTTATCTCCTCGAGCAACAACGGACAGCCTCCGATAGAAAAACAACTTGCAATTACCCTTGAGCGACTCGGCAGTAACGGCAACGGGGCCTCTGTTGGCCGATTTGCTCGTAACTACAAAGTTGGCAGAGGTACGATAATCAATTGTACCCGGCGAGTGATATCAGCAATCTTGGACGCTGGAGATCATTACCTTAGCTGGCCCAATCCTCATAGGCGCAAGGCTATTGCGAAAGTCCTTGGTCGTGATGGGTTCCCCGGTTGTGTGGGATTTGTCGACGGAACCACAGTGCCCCTTTTTCAACGACCTGGACGTGACGGGGGGGTTTTTTTCGACCGCAAGCATCGGTACTCTATCAACGTTCAAATTATCTGTGACTGTGATCGCAGAATAACTTACGCCTACGCTGGATGGCCCGGTTCGTGCTGTGATAGCACAGTATATTCCAAAACCGAGCTTGCCAACACCCCCGGAAGATACTTTGATCGAGGTTAGCATCTATCTTTTTGTCTGATAGAACGAATGCTCACCTAACTGATTGCGTTATCTATTCTCACGGTGAATACATAATTGCAGACTCTGCGTATATACCTTCGGAAACCGTTGTCCCATCATACAAGGGTCAAGCTGCGGAGGTCGAAAGAAACAAGGACTTCAATTGGTGTGTGGCGAAGTCGCGAGTGCGGAACGAGCACTGTATTGGGATTCTCAAGTCCCGTTGGGCATCTCTTCAAGGTTTAAGATTATCATTGAATAGTAGAGGTGATATGGTTCACATCTTAAGGTGGATTCGCTGCTGTATTATCCTCCACAATATGCTAGCAGATCTTGGAAGTGCATGGGAGGAAGAGGATGGTCATATTGTCTTGCCTGAACGTGGGGAGGCAGGACGTTTACTAGGCGGAACACGAGCAGATCCAGCGGGTGTAGAATTGGGAAGGGCCAAACAAGAAGACGTTCGAGACCACGCAGTCGCGTACAATTGGGAGAGTGGAGGTCTACCCATTATCTAACTAATTTCTTTCGTTTGCGGACATTCCGTCCTTTCTTTCTTTCTTTTTCGGACAATGACTTTGTTTTGATGTTTTTGTGACTTTGTTTTCTTTCTTTTGTATGATTTCCTCCGTATGCTGTTTCTGTATTTGAGGTTGTCCTGTGGTCTCTTTTCGGATTTGTTTTCCTATTGTCCTCTCGTTATTTGTAGTTGTTTTTGTCCTTATTGGTCTGTTGATAAGCATTGCAATCGATCCCAAGCTTCCTCTTTGTTCACATGCAAATGAACCGCGAGGGATGTTTGGGTTGGTACATAGACCACACTTGGCCATAAAAAGACACAACAATACATAATAGATTTCAAACTTGGAAACACCTCGTGAGGGACACTTACAAAGAGAAAAGAATTTGAGAACACCTCGTGATGGACACTTCCAAAGAGAAAAGAATTTGAGAACAACTTGGGGGACACATACAAAGAGAAAACGATTTGAGAACAACTTGGGGGACACATACAAAGAGAAAACGATTTGAGAACCACTCGTGAAGAACAAGTTGTTCTCACTACTCTATACATGGTTCATACATACCATGCTAATACGGAGGCTTGTATCACATAACTAATCTAATGAATAAGACATTCAACACACTTTAACAATAGCCAAACAGAGAGTCTCGCATGACTGAGCAACAGAGAGTATCATGTTGCTAAGACGAGCTTGAAAGGGGTTGATCCAGAGCCGGGGATGAAAGATGAGTTCGAAAGGGCTTGATCCAAACGTCCTGAATCTGAATCAAGATGGATCATCATCAGCCTGACGTCAAAGAAGTGTATACACACGTCAATAACTTACATCACTAAGCTTGATCATCGGGATATACCAGACGCAAGTACGCTTCGACCTCTGCAGGGGATTTTCCATCCAAGGCCAATTTCTGACAGAACGCTTGACACTCTTGCTGAGCTGAAATGACCAATCGACGAGTTTCTGCGTCCCGGGCTTCTTGACAATCGAGGAAGTATCTTTCTCTTTCCCAGGTCAAGGCTGAATTGCGTGATTCCGAATCAACTCGCATGCGTTGAGTGTCAAACTCCTGACGCCACTTAGTGGCGTTCGTTAGCAACTCAATCTTGGCATCATTCCCTTGTTGAAGGGCGTTGGCGAGAGCGTGCTTCTGTTCCTTGTGGTGGACAGTTGAGGGATCAATTGAAGGCAGAGGATTGAGAGACCGGCGAGAGAGATTCGCACGAGAACCGGCGCGAGGTTGAGTCGCAGGCGGGCCATCCGTGTCAGAGCTGAGGTCCAAGGCGAGTTCTTCGGCGGTGAGTCCATCTTCTCTAGAAGCACGTTTCTTTCCGGGTTTGTTCATACTGACTTTCGATTTCTTGCTTGGTTGAGAAGGACCAGTGGCAGGCGGGCCATCCGCGTCAGAGCTGAGGTCCAAGGCGAGTTCTTCGGCCGTGAGTCCATCTTCTCTAGAAGCACGTTTCTTTCCGGGTTTGTTCTTACTGACTTTTGACTTTTTTTTGGTGTCAGAGTTAGTTTGTGGAGGATTGGTAGTCTCTTCAGCAGGCGCGTTGATCACCAGGGAACTTTTGGTGGAGTCTTTTGGTGTAGGAGGAGGAGAACTGAACTGTTCGTCAATAAACGCACGATAATGACGGTTCAACACATCAGCCGGAGTGGTGTCATAGATTTGAGAGTTCGATGGCTGAGAGGTGCTCTTCATAGAGGTTCCTGTGGTCAAAAATTCAGGTGAGAAGATGCAGAATTGACGACAAAGACTGAGAATACCACAGTGAGGTATCACTTACCAGCGCGCGCCCCGGTTTGCTTTGGAAGCTCCACCTCGTTAGAATGGTCATGACCATCGGAGGTGTCACCATCGGACTCGTCCCCAACGATTGGTTCACCTTGGCTTCCGTCATCGCTGTCATCGTCAGAAGATCTCGAACCAACTCCGCTCTCGAGGATGCCAAATGGAGTGACATTCCCTTTGTCTCGAAAAAGGGCGTCCATTTCGTTGTAAAAAGGGCACATTGATTCTAACAAGTCCTCCATGGTGTGAATACCATCCGCAACGTTCTTGGCAGAGAGGCCACTGCCAGTCTTCAGACTGAAAGCCTTCGCAGCCGCGTACTTCGATTTATAGCGTTTGAGCCTTTGGTACAAGATGCGTCCATTCAATCGCATCTTTGTAGTATCGTGACGAATGTTATAGTTGTTGTTCAATTTGATAGCGAGCGGGTTCAACAGAGATCGCGGGTTCATGGGCAGTCCGGACACCTTTGTCTGACTGCCACCCCCAAACAAAGCATTACGGACGTTCGTCTTCGAGATGTACGACAGGATTGTTTGGTAGTCGACGCGATCGAGAGTAGGGCTGTCCCTGTTTGTCTTTGAATTGGGTGCCACTGTTACTGAGGCAGCGCGCGCCATACGAGATCGCCTCACTGCCGCCGGGGTAGGTTTAGAACCAGGAGGCAAGCCAGAGGCAAGCCAGAGGCAAGCAGATCCTGCTCAATCTGAGCCTTGGTTCGACGAGCTCGAGGGGCCTACGCAGGAAGTACGAAAGAATTGTAAGCATCCATTTCGAGTCAAGTCACAACCTTCGAGTGTTGGTGGAAGCTGATGACACACCTTTGGTTCCGATTTAGGTGCCATTGCGATAGGTCAAAAGCGAAAGGTAGAAGCGATAGACAAGGTAACCGATAGAAAAGGTAAATCCAGAAGAGGAGTGATGGGAAATCAGAGTGACGAGCGAAAAGGGAGGGAATCCTTTATAGCTTCACATCCAAGGTGTTCGCGGTTGACGTCTTGGGATATGGGATGTGGGATCTGGTATGATATCCACCGAGAATTCCCAGTTGGTCTCACAATCGGGATCAAAGTCCTGGGAACGATTTCGATGAAGACCGTATTAGACCTCGGCCGGGGTCTAAGAGTTTGGACCCTTGACCAATTCTCCTGTACCGAATGGTGTGTTAATGAAAGAGGCAAGGAGAAAAAAAAAATTGTTTCCGAAAAAAAAACGTTGTACAAAAAAAACAACGTTGTATCCAGGCACACTCACAGAGAAAAAAAGAACGGAAACTTTTATTTTTACACGCTTGATACGTGCCTTTGTTTTTTTTTCAAGTTGCAATGTTTACAAATTTTAAGGCAAATTAAGTGACCGCAAAAGGGTGAACCACCTTTAGAGGTGGTTCACCGACTTATAATTTAAGTCAAAATTTTAAGGACCCGGACAAACCGTAAAATTTTAAAAAGGGGTGTAAAAACCCTACTTGAACCGCCCTAATGGTTCAGCCATTACCCAAGACTTTACATCACCCTTTACCGGTGTAGAACTCTTTCAGTACACAGCTGAAAGCAGAGCCAAGAAGGGGATGAATGAAGACACAACCAACAACACACACAATCAAAAGAGGAATAAGTCTTGAGATGGTGAATTGAAAGACTTCAAACAGGAAAGAAATGCCCTTCTTAAACAGGGACTTTGATTACTGATGAATTAAATTTAAGACCTACAAGTCTTTGGATTAATAAAAACCAGGCTAAAAGAGGACAATAACTTCAAAAATAGCACCATCTAGGCGCACTCAGGCACCTTCCAAATGAGCAAATGAGCTTACAACTCAACAAGAAATTAATTAAAAGATGAATAAGGGTCTTATTATTATAAAATTCTAACTCTCATTAGTTGTTTACCTGAATGATAATAATAAAAGATAAAAGCTTATTCTAAAAAATCTAGTAATTATTTTTGCTAACTAAAAAGATCCCAAAGGGGAAGAAAAGAGACACTTGACTATATCAAAATTGAAACACACACAAAAAAAAAGATAAGACAAAGAACACCCCTCAAACTCGAAATTCACCTTCATACAACTTTTTCACAGCATAACTCTCAATGAACCCCCAAAATAAAGTTGATAGACGGATTCAGCACACACAAATTGACAATATACAAACTTTCAAGCTCACAAGCAGCACTATAACTTAGCTGTTTACCACAAAAACCCAAATTTCCGCCATTTTCCCTTCAAAGCTGAATTAAGATAAGAAAAAGGGACCATATAAAAATTCTGAAGAGGCAGAAAAAAAGTTCTGCTTCCGTTCTACAACTTTGCTCAGCCAAGCTAAACTCTAACTCTATTGGTTGTACTCTTAAAACGAAATTCGATTTTATGTGAAAATACTCGAAATTGGATTTACCCAGTTTACCACCTGATATTACCACTAAAGTTGATAAGGATGATGCTTAAAATTAAAGTTGTTGGGAAATATGCGAAAATAGAATCTACCCCAACTAACATCTACCCTGAAATGGTGCTGTGGTACCCTTGAATTCAAAGTTCCCTGCCAAAATTATAAATTTCTCAGTCTTTGAAAGTCATTTTCGAGTTTTGTAATGTCGGAAATTCTCCTGTGTCAAATGTAATTGTAATTTTGATGTGGGGTCTC